>NC_069071.1:12068204-12368204 GCF_025698485.1 Gossypium arboreum
CTCTACATTCTTGTATTAGAACACACTTCAAACCATTCAATGATGCATAACTGAAAATCATAAACTCTTTACCTGACTCAGGCTAAACCAGTACTAATACTTCAGTTAACAATGTCTTCATTTGTTTATAACTTTATTATCATATATTTAAAACAAATCACACTTCACACGAATAAGAAATTCCACAATCGAAACAACTTTAATTTACAAAAACATTTCTCAATAGAACCATTCCAATAAATATAATTCGGTATCACATCTTCTAGAATATAAGTTCTTCATTCAAACTATCCCTCAACTAACCCGTGAACATACAAAATTTATCTACGGATCTGCGGATAAACTCAAACACATATAACTCCTTCAACCTTTCAAGCAGATAGTTCAAATCAGACTAAACCACTAAATTGGTCTCGACTGTCAAACAATAACTTTTTTAATTATTAATCAATGAAGCTTTGAACTATACTGAAGCCACAACCATCAGATAGATTAAAATCATAGTGTCATAACTAAGCCGACATCTCAACTACATAAATAGGTAATGTCCCAGCTATTAATAATGCATTTGAACATAAGAGAAATTCGAATATGATTTCCATAGTAACCAGTGCAGAAACACAACCTTTATGAATCTGGTAACTATACCACTGTACTCCCATGATCAAACTAGAAATTTTAGTCATATTAAATATAGTCATCGTCATCAAAAGAATATCTCTTGCAGACAATCACATAGAATCATTGTAACAGCCCTAAATTGACCCTAGTCGGAAAGTGGGTTCGGGACCACTAAACCGAGTCATAAAAATAATTAACTGTCATAGTTGATGCTCATTATATGTACATATGCATGTGTGAAAATTTCATGTTTGAATTTTGTTAATTATAAGTGAATTTTGTCAAATAGGACTTATGTGAGAAAATTTAGAAATGTGCTAGGCAAATGTAGGGTGGCCTATAAGTGCATGTTGTGAAAAAGGTGGGTTTGCATGTCAATTTACCCAAATTTAAGCATGATGGCCGGCCATGCTATGGGTGGAAACATGTTGCAAACATGTTTAGTTAGTGGGTATGTAGAAAAAAATAAAATAAGAAATATGGGTAATAAAGAAAAAAAAAGATAATGGTGTGGGTGTACCCCCATTGCCGTGAGTTGAGGAGGAAGAAAGAAAAAATGTTTATCATTTTCTTTCACTTCTTGTGGCATGAAAATGAGAGAGTTTGAATGCTTAATAAGAAGGGAAGAAGGAGTGCTCATGTTTTCTTTCTTTTGCAATTGTCGTAACTAGAGGAAGAAGAGGAAGCAAGATTCGCCAAGGTGGTCCTTTAGATCAAGGTATGTTCAATGATATTTTTTTTGAAGTTTACACAACCTTTGGGTGATGGGTCTAAATACTATCTATCCCAAGGTTGGATTTGGGGTTGTTGGAGAGTTGGAAGTTGACAAGAAGCTTAAAATTTTAGTTGATACCTTGATGCTATTAACATGTTAGTTGTATGGATGAACTAAGTTGCTTGTTATGTTAGCATGAAAGGGAAGATGTTAAGTCCTTTTGTTGGAGGTGCGAAGTTGGGACTAAGAAGGGAGGAGTATTCGGCTAACATAGTTGAAAGGGATGTTGCCGATTTTAGAATTTGATTATGGGAGTGGCTATAATGGGCATAGAGATGTTGAACTTAAGAAATGTAGCAACATGCAAATTTATATGATATCACAAATGGAGGTGAAGCTATGCTAGATTGGGAAAAAGGTTGATCAAGTGTGCATGAGAAAAATTAAGGTGTTTAGATGATGTTGTAGATAACACTATACATGTATATATATATATTCGGCCATCAAAGTGAGTATGTAGGTGATGTTGAGTCAAATTTTTGGTGCACAATCGGGTATGTATATATATATATAAGTATGCCCATTCATGATGTTACCTTTAATCATGTATATAATCGACTAAATGGGTAATTAGTAAGAGGGGTTGCCGAATATGCAAATATACATATGCATGTGTAATTGAATTATAAATGTACAGCAAGATGATTAAACTAGTTTATTTATCTATTAAGCCCGAGAAGTTAAAGAAGGAGAAACAAGCAAGGGCAAAGCCAAGGACATCGAGTAGCCGGGTCGGAACCGTTATACTCAACGCAAGGTAAGTCCTTAAGCACTTGTTGTGAGAACTCCTTGGATAGATATTTTTGAGTGATTCTCCTACTTGTTAATATGACCATATGTACAATTTGAATTTAGCAAATTGCTTTACCATGATGAATTGACATAGGGCACAATGTGTGCAAAAATTAAGTGGCACTATGTGTGCCGATTGGGAGGTTGAAGCATGAGGGAATCTCAAATGCACTATGTGTGCGATTTACTATAGCACTATGTGTGCGATTTACTATGGCACTATGTGTGCGAACATAATAAGCACTATGTGTGCAACGTTTGGTTGTTGGTATAAATTGTGATGAATGAGGTAAGTGATTGAGCTATTAACTAAATATCGAATTTGAGGTTGTGCGGTGTATGCATAGATTTATCTAGTGCATCGTTGTTCCAAACTTGAGGAAATGGGTCTACATTGATTGGGCTGACTTGGCATTGAATTAATTGAAGGACTTGGCATGAGATCGAACCAAGAATTTAAGAAACTGTAGCATAGTTGTTATGATTTGAAAGAAACAAAAAAATGATTATTAATGTTGGATGGTAGAGTAGTGCTTATGACTTCTTCGAGTTATGTACTCATTTGGTGTGCTTGTTTGTTGCTTACCTAGGTTCTTGATCCATTTTGGTGTGCTCGAGACCGTCGTCAAAGTCATCACACCGGCTAGCAACTTTTGGTACTTTCTTATTAGTGGGTCTAGGAGAGCATTTTGGCATGTATAGGCTAATATGTTTTGTTGAAAATTTGGTATGTAAACTTTTAGCCATGCGAAAATGGCTTGTATGCACCTTGGCATGGTATCATGATCATTTTGTATGTTGTTCATTAAGAGATGTGGTAATGTTTGGAATCGACTAGCCCTTGGAATGGTTAATCGTGATTATCTTTTGTGCCATGTATGTTAAAAGGGCTAGTTGAATCAAGGAAATTATGAAGTAGGTAAAATCTACCTTAATGACAGAGGTTGACAGCTGCAGTGAGGTGGATGTGAAAAATCACTAAAAATAGTAGGAATGGAATTAAATAGTGAATAAATTATGTAAATGAACCTTAATGAATCTACTTTCATATGGAAGAAACGAAACGGTCATGTGAGTTGTATGTTACGAGATAATTAGGTTTTCATGAAACAGGGCCAGAACGGTTTCTGGATTCCCTGTTCTGACTTTGGAAATTCATTGTGAACTAACCAGAGATAATTAGTAGTCATGCTATATATGTATAGATTCCTCTTTGGGTATAGTTTCTATAGAAACAAACGGCATCAGTATTGAATCCCTGTACAGGGAGATATCCAGGTCGTAATGCATGAAGGTCAGTGTAGTCGCACCCTGTAATGGTGGAGACTTTAACTAATAAACTGTACTAATTGGCCTGACCAAAAATTCTAGAAAAAAATTTGTAGATGCATATATGAGTCTAGTTTCAGGGAAAAATTACGAAACTGGTTTTCGAGTTTTGGAACTCAAGATATGATTTTTAAAGTGACAGTGACGCAGTTAGCCGACTGCCTGGAAAAATTTTAAAATGGACTGTAAAAGTGAATGGTTTAAGCCGTTAGCCCCTCGTGTCCGATTCCGGCAGCGGACTCGGGTACGGGGCGTTACAATCATAATAAAACTGAGATCGTGAAATTTTAAAATGTCAAGCTATACAGAATTTTTGGAAATTACAACCCATATAGAATGATAAAGATCCCAATGATATCCCAGAAAATTTCCAGAAGAAAGAATAACACTTATAAACACTGAAATCGAAGGCGATAGAAACAATATAATCTTCCTGTATATTGAACAGAACAATAACCAGTAGAAACAAAATACTAGCAATCATACAGATTTTACTGTTGACTTTTCTATCAACACAATGGAATAAAATACTGGAGAAAAATAGAGCAATGCCGATCATAAACAATATAGATCACAATGCTTTCGTCTAATAGTATGTTTAACTAACGTTCTCATACGATAAGGATTCCTTATGAAATTAAACAGACACATATACTTTTGAGAATAAATGTACACATAGAATGCCCAGAAGAAACTATAGTAACTGCCCAACTATAACCACTACACTCAGCTATCATTTCAATTCAAACATTATTTCACTGTCTAATTTTGTCATCACTGATTTCACATTATCCCATCACTAACAGAAATCAATTTAGAAGAACTTCTAGTTAATACATTCTTTAGACATCATACCTGAATATGTTGTTTCATCAAAGTCAACCACTTCTTTAACAGTGATATTGCATAATTTGAATGGCTTTCAAAACAATCTGATATCTTTTCTAGCGCTATCCTTACTTGCTGAGTCATTCTCTTATCTGACTATCGTATTAATCCTTCAACCACTGAACTCTGTAATTCCACACTTGTGAGCTTTTTTAATCTATATATTACGGATTTCATTACAATACCGATGAGGGGGTGAGGGTTGTAAAGCCTCAAATTTAACCCTCACATATATATATGCATAACATAACATTTATCAATAACATGATATTATGAACTTTTACTTTTATCTTTTTGAGTTTTAACTCATCATAAATACATTTTCACTCAAACATTTGAGTACCACTTTCTGCACTATTGGAATTAGCTCGATTGGAAAGCACATCTGTTTAATTAAAACAATTCTCATCAGAATCGAGAGATATCACACAATCACAAGTTAAATATGGCATGTATAGCTAGACTGTCAGCTAAGTTAGTCCTAGAATCAACTAAACCGTAACTCTGATACCAATAAAATGTAACACCTCTAACCCGTATTCGTTGCCGAAATAGGGTTACGAGGCATTATCGATCAATTACAGTATACATCTTACATTTCTCACATGAAAATCTATTAACACATAAACATGCATCAAACATATTCACATTGTTCCTTATAAGGCTCTACGAGACCTTAAATCATGCTTGGAAGAAGTTTAGGACTAAATCGATAACATTTTAAAACTTCTGGAAACATAAAAAATTTTCATGCATACATGTTTCACACGCCCGTGTGAACTAGCTGTGTGCCTCACACGGCCACCAGACACGCCCGTGTCTCAGGCCGTGTGAAAACAGGGCATACATACTGACTTGCACTACATACCGAGAACATGCCGTGTACCGTGGCCGTGGAAAATCTGGAAGGGTTACTGACTTGGGTCACACGGCCGACCACATGCCCATGTGCCAGCCCGTGTGTCACACATAGGCAGTAGACATGCCTGTGTGTCTAGACAGTGTCAAACCTGTAGGGTATACTGACTTAATATCGAAAGGCTACCCCAAGGGATACACGGCTGTGTAACATGACTATGTATCGCACATAGCTGAGACACACGCTCGTGTCTCTGCCCGTGTGGACAAAACTAGGCTACTTGTGAAGCCAACTTGCCACCCTTTTCTTATGCACATCTAGCAATCAAAATGGTACCATTTGAAATACATTTATAGGTAGCCAAAATATCCCTTTCAATACACATTATAAGCCATTTCAAAATCAAGCATTCATATACTCAAATAAATACCATTTGTACATTTTCATTCCATAACTTCCTTGCCAAAACATACCATGTATTTCATGATTCATTAACCATAATTTCCCAATGATACTTAACCTATGTTCAACCAAAATCATCACCTATATCAATTTTAAACCACATATAAGCACATACCAAAATCAAATATTTATCCAACCATCTTGGCATTCATTTACAAAGCCAAATTAAGCATAACACAATTACACATATTCATCACTTATCCTTAACCATTTAAACATCCAACTCTAAACCTAAATATGCCATTTCAAGTCGCCAACTTACAAATCAAGTATTAATATTAATCATAGACCAAACATCACAACTCATATACTCATATAATTATTTACTACCACATGCACCACATTTAAGCCAAATCACATGGCTAATTACCAATGAAACACATAGGCATCAATTGCCAAATTTACATTCAACATTACCAAAACACATGTCCATATAACTCAAGCCTATACATGCCATATAACCAAGTTATAAATGTATAAATATCGAAATCAAAACTCGGATAGTGTGATGCGATCTCCTCTGACTTTCAACCCGACTGAATGTCTGAAACTCTATAAACATAGAAAAGAAAACAAAGTAAGCTTTAAAGCTTAGTAAGCTCATATGGTATTAAACTTATCTTGTTAAAAAAGCACATATTAAGCATTTACATACACTAATCAACTATCAATATAACTTCATTCAAATCAATATTCCTCACATTTTCTTTAGCCAAGGTGTATCGTGTTAATTATCATCAAGCAATGGTATTTTTCACTTTATGTACCTTATGCATATATGGTTAAAACAAACATAACTTAAACCTCATTTAACATCCAATTTATACCTCCATATAGCCAAATGAACCTATTTTGGCATAAAGCATATTTACATACAAATCTTTCTCATTTCATATATACATGATACAATATGAACTCACCACTTTCATTCGATTCTCATATAAATTTTGTACGTACCTATATTACTTATTTCGATTGTACTTTCATTCTTGTCTTGACTATGCCCGTTGAACCATTCAAAATCGTTAAGGATACTCGGCAATCACAAATAGCTCGTACAATGCCATATCCCAGATATGGTCTTACATGTTATCACATATCGATGCCATTGTCTCAAACAGGGTCTTACACAAAATCACAATCCAATGCCAATGTCCCAGACATGCTCTTACATGTAATATCATCTCGGTGATCCTAATGTCATGAAATTTGTATCCTATACTATTCCTAAAGTTCATCTGGGACTTTCGGATGTCGTAACTCTGTCAATTCTTGTTCATAGTTGCTCATTTGATATTCATAGTAGTTCAATGACAAATAAACGTATATAATTCAACAATAAATAATCATTCATAACACAATTTAAATACGTTTATTAGTATATGAACTTATCTCAATCGTTAAAACGACAGAACGGGTTAGCTAGTCTGATACTTTGTTTTCCCCCGTTCTAGATTCGAATCTCATTTTTTTCAATCTATATAATAACAAAATTTACTATTTAATCATCATTTCATTCAATTTAACACAACTTACACATTTTGGAAAAATTACACTTTTGCCCCTATTATTACACTTTTTTACAATTTAGTCCTTATCACATAAAATTGCAAATTCATGCAATTTAAGGACAAGACCATGCTAATCGAATTTTACCCATACTACTAGATGCCCATATTTTTGGTTTATTCACACTTTTACCACAAATTTATCATATTTCACAATTTAGTAAAAAATTAACATTTTTACTAAAATTCACTAAACAAAACTCATTAATCTAACATCAAAGATTTATTTTCTATCATTAAACATCAAGATACTCAAACATTCAAAAATGACATCATCCAAATACTTTAATAGTTTTGAAATCTGAGGTACGGGCTAGCTAGATTACGAAGCAACGATCTCAAAAACGTAAAAATCATAAAAAAACGGATAAAAAATACTCACCATACACCCAAGGATACCATGGCTGAACCTAGCAAGCTCACATAGTGTTTTTTCTTAGCAAGAATTGGCTAGACGATGATGATGGACAAAAGAAATCATTTTGTTTTTATTAAATCAACCTTTATTAACCATTTTACAAAAACAACCTTAATGAACATTAATAACTACTCCAAATGCCATGCCACTAACTTCCACTATCTTATAAATGAGTTAATAACCACATAAGGACCTTAACTTCAAGGTTCTATAGCTATTTATTACCTTTAGCTAATGAAACACTACTTTTGCACTTTACGCGATTTAGTCCTTTTTACCACATTAAGTATTTAAACAGTAAAAATTCTTTATGAAACTTTCACATAATAATTCTATCATGCTTTAAACCTTATTAAAATAATAAAATAAATATTTTGACTTCGGATTGTGGTCCTAAAACCACTATTTTGATTACCCCTAAAAACGGGCTGTTACAAGGTAAGTAACAAAACATAACCCAACACATTTTGGCCAAATGCCTAAGTACATACACACCAACCATATTAGTCATGTAAGTACATATATGAACCAATAATCATGGATGAGCTTAACAATTAATCAAGTTCCATAAACATGTATCATCCATTTCTTATATCTATATATCATGTAACATCATTTCCATGTATTTCATGTGTATACCTGTAATAGTTCGTATCGAACTCATACCATTTTGTATTAGAACATTGCCTGTTGAACCGTTTAGAATACCGTTAGATACCCGGGATAGCTTACACATAGTGTGCTAGCTCATATAACTATAATTCGTCAATTCATGCAGATATATGCTCATATGAGTTGTAGATAGGTATGCTCTCACGAGCTGTAAAGTATCCGTAACACGTGCAGGACCTTAGCCAAAACATGTAACCCTAATAACATGTCATTTGTATCCTACGGATTCCTAAGGTTCAAATGAAACTCGGTATTTGTCGAACTTGGTTGGATATACAATCATGTAAATTTATAATAATTCACAATTCATAATAATTCAATATAAAACATATAAACACAATTCAATCACATGAACTTACCTTGACGAGTATTCGTAGATACGGATGCGATTAATTTGAGACTTTTTCTTTGCCTCGATCTAAGGTCATACGAGGTCTGTCCTGATTTATACGGATAAATTTAACTCAATTAAACCTATAAATCATTTAATTTAATCCAAATTATTTTTGGTAAAATTATCATTTTACCCCTATACTTTTAATTTCTTTGCAATTTAGTCCCTAGGCTCAGAAAATGAAATTCATGCAATTTTATCCTTACCCAAGCCTAGTCGATTATTAAACAAACTTATAGTAACCCACATATTTCATAAATTCACAAATTATACCATGAAAACCCCTAATTGATAATTTCATCAAAAAATCTCTTTACAAAAGTTGTTTATCTAATAACAACCATCCATTTTCTACCATCCAACTTCAAAAATCATGTATATTCATCAATGGTAAAACCCTAATAGGTTAACAGTTTCACAAATTAGTCCTCGGGCTAGCTAGGTTAAGCTACAATGATCCCGAAAACATGAAAATTATTAAAAATGGGACAAAAAAGCATACCTAATCAAGAAATCAAAGTGGACGAACCCTAGCTCAACAGTGGCTTCTTTTTCTCTTCAAAATTCAATGGAAGATGGTGATTAAAGATGAAGACATATACTATCAATCTTTTTGGTACAGTTATATTTTTGGCCTTAATATGGCATGTATAGGTTAGGCCGGTGATAGTTATGTTTTGTTTTGTAAATATTTTGGCCATATGAAAATGGCATTTATAACTTATAGATCAATATGTATTCAGCTCGATTTCTGTTTATGTCGATTGGTAATGTGAATGAAAAATTTAATGTTTAGCTCGGTAATACCTCTTAGCCTAAAACAGGCGATCGGATTCGGGCTAAGGGTGTTACATTTTATTGGTATCAGAGCTACGGTTTAGTTAATACCCTTTAAAAACATTTAATATTTCAATAATACCAAGCCATTAAAATACACTATCCACTCTAATGGTCTCATTATCATATAAGGACTTCTACTTTAAAGTTTAATAGCTATTTAATACCTTTAGCCATTAGAAATCAACTTTTGCACTTTACGCAATTTAGTGGTTTTTATCAAATTGAACATGTAAACAGTAAAATTTCTTAACGAAATTATTATACGGTGCTAATATCATGCTATAGAAAATAAAATAATAATAAAATAATAATTTTTGACTTCAGATTTATGGTCTCGAAACTACTATTCTGACTTCACTGAAAACTGGTTGTTACACGTCTGACCCCTATTTTCAAATTTTGTAACTTTTTCCCAAATTTCCTAATTTTTTTTCAAATTAGGCCCAAATAGATTCTAAGATATTTTATGGCCTCGAAGGCTCAATTTAGGGACTAAATGCACATGCTTGATAAGTTTTTGATTGAGATTTATTTATTAAATGTTATGATTTAAATGTTGTTCCGATTGTTCAGTAATGCTCCGTAATCTTAATCCGACGACAGAGATGGGTTAGGGATGTTAAAACTTTAGCTTTTAAAACCTAATCTCTTTATCCCAAATCACTATTCCTGTGCACAGTTTCTTGTTTTATTATTGATATCAACATCAAAGTTTATCTTGATCTTTATGGGCTCCGGTGGTCTACACCGTTCAATCCCTATTCTCCGAACTGGTAGCTTATTCTTGATTACTTCTAATTCTAGTAAATAATTTTCAATAAAGCACTTTATCTCCTCTTCAATTTGCTGGATTCTCTTATGAAATAATTTATTTCTTGTTGTCCATAATGTCCATATAGTACAAGCAATTGTTTTGCATTTCTGGTTCGGATAGCTATTAAAAATAAATTGCATCCATTCCTTGTACTGTGTATACTTTTGCTCTTGTGGCCACTCAATCTGTAGTTTTGACCAAGCTTCTAATGCTTTAGGGCAGTCCCTAAAGACATGTTCCATTCTTTTCGTATGGCCTTGACATTTTGGACAATCGGTCGAGCTTACTAACCTTTATTGATATAGGTTGAATACATTCAGTAGACAGTTATGTGTAGACTTCCATACCAATTATGGTTTTAGAGGGTAGATCTAGTAGCCATAAATTTTTGTACATTGGTTTGTAATTATTTTGACCAATTTGTAAATTTGTGCTATCATTTTGTAATAAGATTTTGTAACCAGTCCTCAATGAATAGTCTCCTGAGTCTTCTCCACGCCATACCAACCTGTCATCATATTGATCAGCTAGGAGGGGTATACATAGTATTCTTTCTGGATCTCCCTCATAAAATGTACTTTTGGCTAATTCCTCATTCCAGTGATTTAATGATTAATCTATTAAGTTAGAAACTCATTGATATTTTGGTTTATCTCTAATGTTTGCACCTTGTGTTCCACAACACATGGTATCCATGCGTCAGTCCAAATTGATATTTGATCCCCCAAACCAATACACCAACATATCCCTTTCTCAAGAAGTCCCTTGGCTGACCAAATACTCCTCTAGGTATAAGATGGTAAGTTTCCCATTTGTGCCATCATAAAATTTGATTGTGGGTAATACTTATCTTTTAGGGATTTTGCTAACAAAGAATCTGGATAACACATTAAATTCCATCATTATTTTGCTAAAAGTGTTATATTGAATTTCGATAAGCATCAAAAACCCATACCTCAATGTTCTTTTAATTCACCTAGTTTCCTCCATTTGCACCAATGAATTCCCCTCTTAATATGTTGCTTTTGCCACTAAAATCGCCCCATTAAATTTTCCAATTGAACATAATAAGATTTTAGTAACAGAAAACACGCCATAGAAAAGTAGGGATTGCCTGCAAAACTAATTTAATAAATACTTCTTTACAACCATGTAAGAGATGTCTTGTGCTCCACCTATTGATTTTACTTGGTACTCGGACTTTCAAAATTTGAAAGATCTTTACTGTCCCTTCCCAC
Organism: Gossypium arboreum; assembly: GCF_025698485.1. NCBI lineage: Eukaryota > Viridiplantae > Streptophyta > Magnoliopsida > Malvales > Malvaceae > Gossypium > Gossypium arboreum. The sequence continues at coordinate 12,079,875 of NC_069071.1, forward strand.
CGTATTAGGTAAGCCCAAATACTTTTCTGGGTTGCTTGAAGTTCTTACCTCTAATATATCTACAATATGTTCCCTTCTTTGCTCTGAAACATTAGAGCTAAAATAAGCAATTGATGTCTCAAAATTTATACACTGTCCTGAGCATATTTTATATTCTATTAGTATTATCTTTAAATTCTGAGTTTCTCTCTCTGTAGCTTCTCTGAATAGGATAAAATTGTTTACAAATAAAAGATGAGTAATAATCAGTCCTCTACGACACACTTTTGCTCCTTTGATTCTACCCTTTTGCAAAGCTACTCGTATTAGATATGAGAGTCCTTCACTACAAATTAAAAACAAATAGGAGCTTAAGGGGTCACCTTATCACAAACCCCTAGTTGGTTTAAACCGATCCCCCATCGCTCCATTTGTCATATTAACACCTTCAAGAGAGCCCCCTTTGTTTAGAATATCAAGGTAGAATTCCCTAACCTCCTTTCCTACAATATGCCAATGTGTTTGAAAAAATAGTGTCGGAAATCCATCACTTCCAGTAGCTTTTGTTGGCCCCATGGTTTTTAACTCAAGGACAATTACTTCCATTGTATATTCAGTAGTCAATCCTTGATTCATGTTCATCGTAATACAATTTCTAATTCCAGAAAGGATATAGTCCATATTGCCAATACCACCTAAAAATATATATTTTTTTTCAAAGTACCTCTTTGCAACAACTACCATTCCTTATTGATCCATAGTTGTTTGTCCTTGTTCGTTCTCCAATTCATCAATCCAATTTATCCTTCTCCTTTGGGATGTAAAATTGTGGAAAAATTTTGTTTTCTTAACTCTCATCTTTAACCAATTCGCTCTTGCTCTTTGCTCCCAATATCTTTCGTCCTTTTCAATTTCCAAGTTCAATTGTATCTTTATGTCAATTAGCTCTGCTAAATTTTATCCCATTCTTTCTTTATATTTAAATTTTGATATATATTTTTATTTAAATTTTTAAATTACTCTTTAAATGTTTTTTCTATTTTTAGATAAATTAAAATTTCAAACAGTTATTTTAAAAAAATTAATTATTTCATTTATTTACAAATATTGACAACATATAAACAACACATAAAAATTTAAAATGTATCAAAATGTCATTTTTAAAAGATATAGTTCAAAATAAAAACAAACTTTTAGTAATTTAATAATTTAATTATCTTAAATTTGAAATTTAAATGGAAGGATAAAATATTAAATTTGTTTGTTTTAAATTTATTTATTCTAGCCATTTTAATATTTTTAAATGTTGGGTAATATGTAATCAGGAAAATGTAAAAAAAGTTTTGTTAAAAATATTTAAAAATTATAATATTTGGTTTTTTAAATGTTAAAATTTGATAATGTATTTTAAAATTAATAAAAATGGTAACAATTGTTTGATAAATTAATATAAGTTAAAAGTTAAATAGAATAATAAAAGAATATTATATAATGAAAAATAAATATAAAATTTAAATTATTACAAAATATTTAATATTTTAAGTGAAAGATAAAATTAACAAAACTATCTATTTAAATTTATCAATTATTTTAAAATTTTAAATACTCATTATGTTCTAAATTTAAAATTTAATATGATAATAAAATATTATATAAAAATTAGACATTAAAATAAGATTGCAAACCTGCCAAATTTTTCATTTTTAATTTTTAATTTTAAATTTTAAAATTAAGATAAAATATATCATTCATGAAATGTAAAATTATTTATCCTGCCATATTGATGTTTTAGAATCCCTTTTACTTATTCTAGAAATTAAAACTTTGTTTTTAGTTTTTGTAAACTCTTTTTTTTTCTGTCTATTAGATCTTATTTTTATATTCTTCATCCATTTATATTAACTGGTTTCTTTTTAGAAATATTAACTTAACCAATTGAGTCTTAGTTTGATTAGCATTGACATTATTATCAAGGTAGGAGGACGTAGGTTTGAGTGCGTTGAAGCGTATTATCTTTCTATTTAAGGGTTGGAGAGAGATTATGAGCAGCTCTAAGTATTATATCAAAAATGCAAATATGATAAGAACCTATAATGGGATTAATGTTAAAAAAATTAACTTAACATATATGATTTTACAATATCAAAATTAAAATTTTAAAATATTTATTTTTAAATAAAATTATACATTTATTTATTTTTGAGAAAAATTATACATTTATTTTAAATAAAATTATTTTTTATTCAATGGTATATGTAACGCCCCCTTACCTGAGACCGTCGCTGGAGTCAAGCATGAGACATTACTAAACTTATTTTAGCATTTAAACAAATTCAAACAATTCTTGTAGTAAACTATCCAACTGTGTCATAGTCGCTAAAAAAAATCATAACTTGAGTTACGAAACTTGAAATCCAATTCCGTAAATTTTTCCTAAAACTAGACTCATATATCTACTTACTAAATTTTTTCTAGAATTTTTGGTCTAGCCAATTAGTACAGTTTATTAGTTAAAATCTCCACTGTTTCAGGGTTCGGCTACTCTGACCCCTATGTACTACGAATCAAATTTATTCCTGTACAGATATCCAATGACTATGTCGTTTGTTTCTCTTAAAAATAGACTCAATAAATAATTCATACATATAAATTTTGAGTCCTAATTATATTTACAAAATTTATGGTGAATTTCTAAAATTATAACAGGGGATCCAGAAATCGTTCTGACCCTGTTTCACCAAAACGTAAATATTTCATAAAATACAACTCTTTTACTTATTTTGTTTCTTTCACATGAAAATAGATTCATTAAGCTTCAATTTCATATTTTATTCATCATCTAATTCTATTTCTACTATTTTTAGTGATTTTCCAAATTCACATCACTGCTGTTGTATGACACTATTTTATAGCCAATTTCACCATTTTATGGTTTTTCATGGATTAGGAAATTCATTAAGCATACATAACACTAAATATAAAATTTTGATTAGCCATTCCAATAGCTAATCATCAAAAAGCATTTCCACATCACTCATTCGCCATATAATAAGATTATATACACAAAAGGATCATAATGCTATACATGCAATATTCCCAAAATATGCAAACCACTATACCGAGATGGTCTGTTGATAGTGTGAATGTACCTCCGACAGTCCCGATCTCCAAGCCAACTTGTCAAAACTACAAGGAATGGAAGGGAGGGAGTAAGCATAAATGCTTAGTAAGTTCACATGCAAATAGCAAGTAACATAATAATGCAATCCAACATAAAACATCATTTACATAAACAACACCAAGACATTCATGTTACATTTGCATTTAATATCTTACTACGATTTCATCATTCCAAGTTCTCAACCCAAGGGTTTAAGCACATACCTGTCAAATTTTCTCATTCACCACACTTACCAACATGTCACCTTCGTTTTAGGCATTCTCCTTATTCACTTAAGATTCACCCGTTGAACACATCGGAATATATTTCGAATACACGGATTTCATGCACGTAAGTGCCATACCCGCAGCTAGACAAACTCAATAGCCTGCGGAAATTATGTAGCCAAGCTACCATGTAACCCGCCCATAAGTGAACTCGGACTCAACTCAATGAGCTCGGGCGTTCGCATCCATAAGTGAACTCAGACTCAACTCAATAAGTGAACTCGGACTCAACTCAACGAGCTCGGAACTCAAATATCCTAGTGACATGTCACTTGAGCCGACATCGAAGTAATCACACTAGGCAATACTTTTGATTCATATAATTCAATCCGCAGAATTTTACCATGTTTACATTTTAATTCAATAACTTTTTGTTTACAATTTACAATAGCATCATGCAATGTCAACCAATCCATACCCAAAATAACATCAAATTCGTCAAACGGCAACAACATCAAGTCGGCCGGAAAATAATGACCTCTAATCATCAAAGGATATTTCTTGCATACTTTATCAACTATAATACATTTGCCTAATGGGTTTGATGCTTTAATCATAAATTCCGTAGACTCAATAGGTATACTCATATTAGACACCAATTTCATGCACACATATGAATGAGTAGAACCGGGGTCAATCAAAGCAATAACATTAACACCATAAAGAGAGAAAATACCAGTGGTCACATCGGGAGATGAAGTATCTTCACGCGCCCTTATGGCATAAGTTCTAGCCGGAGCTCTAGCTTCAGTTTTAAACGCTGAATCTCTGACTACATTCTTGCTGCTTGCCTCATTCCCAGCATTTCTCGAAGATCTTCCTCTCGAAACTACACCACTAGGTTTTGCATTTTGAAATTTTTCTTTCTCAATTCTCTTAGGACTGTCTCTAATAAAATGATCTGGAGAACCACACTGATAACATTCATTAGTTCTACATGGACCAAGGTGACTTCTACCACATCGTTGGCACTCGGGTTTAACAAATCTCAAATTTCCCACACTAGCCACAGAAGTAGTCTGAGATTTAAAACCCGCATTTGGCTTCTTACGATTCCCATACGAATGTCCAGCTGAAACATGAGAACGAGAATACATATCTCTGGATTTTTTAGATTGTGGTGGAAGTGCACTGCTCATCGGTCTTTTCTTCAAATTTCTAGTCTCAACCTCTACCTTTCTCTTTTCTTTAATTAGTTCTTTAGCCTTGCAAGCTCGATCAACAAGTACTATGAACTCTTTCAACTCAAGAATTCCCACAAATACTTTAATGTCTTCATTGAGTTCGTCTTCAAATCGTCTGTACATTTTAGCCTCTGAAGGAATATATTCTCTAGCGTACTTACTCAATAGAACGAACTCCCTTTCATACTCAGTAACTGTCATGTTGCCTTGTTTCAACTTGAGAAATTCTTTACGCTTCTGATCAACAAATCTTTCACTATTGTATTTCTTCCGAAATTCTTCTTGAAAGAATTCCCAAGTCACTTTCTCTTTCGGTACCACTGAAATCAATATCTTCCACCAATAATAGGCTGAATCTCTCAACAAAGATATAAGACATTTCAAGCACTCTTCAAGTGTACAAGACAATTCATCAAATACCCGAATAGAATTCTCAAGCCAAAATTCTCTTTCTCGGCATCATCATCAACATTTGCCCTAAATTCTTCAGCCCCTTGCTTGCGAATTCTATCAACTGGGGTTCTATGAAATTTCATCTAATCCATACCTTGAGGCATCGGGGGTACTGGTTGAGGAATTGGGGGAGGTGTGGGAGGTTGAGCATTTGGGTTCATACAAACGAACTCGGTGTACCATGCATTCATCATCTGGAGAAAGGCTTCCCGAGCCCTTTCTCCTCCTCCTTGACCAACAGTAGGAGGTCAACTTTCAGTCAGCACCACCCCTGAAGTAAGAGCTAGCGTATTGCTCTCTACATCATCAGCCACAACTGGATCGGGATCCATTTACTAAAAAAATCATTTAAAAAGTCAGGAGTCTTCACATTATCACAAAATATATATGTCATGTATAGCAAGACCGTACATACGCCACGTTAGTCTAAGAACTGACTAAACTGTAGCTCTGATACCACCAAATGTAACGTCCCCTTACCTGAGACCGTCGCCAGAGTCGAGCATGAGACATTACTAAACTTATTTTAGCATTTCAACAAGTTCAAACAATTCTCGTAGTAAACTATCCAACTGTGTCATAGTTGCTAAAAAAATCATATCTCAAGTTACGAAAATCGAAATCCAATTCTGCAAATATTTCCTGAAACTAGTCTCATATATATACTTAGTAATTTTTTTCTAGAATTTTTGGTCAGGCCAATTAGTATAGTTTATTAGTTAAATTCTTCCCTGTTTCAGGGTTCGACTACTCTGACCCCTGTGTACTACGAATCAAATTGACTCTTGTACAGAGATCCAATGACTATTCTATTTGTTTCTCTTAAAAATAGACTCAACAAAGAATCCATACATATAAATTTTGAGTCCTAATTATATTTACACAATTTATGGTGAATTTATAAAATCAGAATAGGGGATCCAGAATTTGCTCTGACCCTGTTTCACCAAAACATAAATATTTCATAAAATATAACTCTTTTACTTATTTTGTTTCTCCCACATGAAAATAGATTCATTAAGCTTAAATTCCATATTTTATTCATCATCTAATTCTATTTCTACTATTTTTAGTGATTTTTCAAATTCACATCACTACTGTTGTATGACACTGTTTTATAGCCAATTTCAGCATTTTATGGTTTTTCATGGATTAGGAAATTCATTAAGCATACATAACACTAAATATAAAATTTTGATTAGCCATTCCAATAGCTAATCATCAACAAGCATTTCCACATCACTCATTCGCCATATAATAAGATTATATATGTGACAACCCGAATTAGGGCCTAATCGGAATAGTGGTTTTGTGACCACAAATCCGAGATAGAAATAATTGTTTTATAAATATTTTGGGGTTTATGATATGATTGCATGATTGTGTGAAAATTTTGTGATGAAATTCTATGCCTAAAGTGTTTAAATTGAAAGTAGGGACTAAATCGAATAAGTTGCAAAATTTGCATACTAGAAATTTTAGTATGAAATTGTTTTGAAATATTTATTAGGAGGTCTTAAATAGAAATTCTACCAATTTTAAGTTCATGGACAAATTTAGGACATGGAAGGAATTTTTGGAAAGTTTAGTAGTAAGGGTATTTTAGTCATTTTGATATTAAATGAAATAAAATGGGAAAAATAACACAAAATAGTCATCTTCCTATTTAGTTGCTGCCGAAACTTCACTCTCTCCATAGCTAGGATTCTTCAACTTTCAAGCTCCATAGTAAGTGATTCTAAGCCCGCTTTTTAATGTTCTTTACGCTTTTGGAATCCGGAAGCTCGATTAAGCTTATGCTAGTAATAATTTAACCTAGGGTTCATATTTGGAAAAATACCCATAGGTGAAATTTGTGTATTTTGATGTTTTATGATAGAATATGAGGTTTTAAATTGTGTTAAATAATTTGTGCTACTCGGTTTTAAGTGAAAACGAGTAAAAGCAGATAATCGGTAAAAATACCTAATGTTCATAACTATATGATAGAGTGGAATTTGATGTTGTTGTAGAAGAGAAAATGTTCAGCATATCATAAAACATAAGAATAAGGGCTGAAATTAAATTCCGAGCCTAGGGGCAAAATTGTAATTTTGTAAAAGTTAGGGGCAAAATGTAATTTTTCTACAATGTGATTTTTGGATTGAAATAAATAGTATGAGTATTAAATGAGCTAAATGTGTTATTATAGATCAAGAAAGGCGCTGAACCGACCTCGAATCTGGGAAAGAAAAAGTTTTGGACTAAATTGCAAAATTTCCATATTTTGCACCAAGGTAAGTTGTATGTAAATATTACAATAATTTCATGTACATTCTTATATTTCAGCCTATTATATAGATATACTAGCTGATGTTAAAATATAAATTGACTATGGGAAGAATGAAAATAAATACAGAGAGAGAGATCCGGTTGAACATTCTAGAGATCGAATGAAATAGAGGGCGTAGCTAGGTCACATGTATGATGCTGAGTGCACATCATGTGTACAAGAAAGCTACGAGACACCCTGTAGTAGCTAGGTCACATGCGTGATACGAGATGTATCCCATGTAGACAAGAGAGCTACGTGAAAGATAAATGTAGCTAGGTCGCATGCGTGATTCCAAGTGAAGGACACCATGTAGACAAGAGAGCTACGTGAAAGATAAATGTAGCTAGGTCGCATGCGTGATTCCAAGTGAAGGACACCATGTAGACAAGAGAGCTACGAGACAAATCGGCTAGGTCGCATGAGTGGTACTAAGTGTTCCCCATGTGTACAAGAGAGCCGAACTAAATGAAGTATGATGGTGGGGTCAGTGTGAAACCGTTAAATATCGAGGATTGATCCGAATTGTTCAACGGGATGGTTTTGTGGTGACATTGTGGTTTGGACCTACACTTATAGTGAATGAAATGTGGTGAAAATGAATTGTGGCATATACATATATACGATAAAATGAGGTTAGCATAAAGAATGTGTGAAAGAGTGAAATTAGTATTAAAACTGTTTTTAGATGGCAGCAGTGACGTGATTTTGAAAAATCACCAAAAATAGGAGGAATATAATTAGAGGTTGAATGAGATGTGAAATTAAAGCTTAATGAGTCTACTTTCATATAAAAGAAGCAGGGCAAGCAAAGGAATTCTATATTTTGAGATATTTACAATTGTAACTGACTTGCTCAGGATGAATACGTGATCCCCTGTTTCCACTTTGAAAAATCATTAAAAATTGTACAAAGCAAACTAAGAAATATAGTTTACATGCCTAAATTCCTTATTGAGACTAGTTTTAAATACAACAGACTTCAGGGTTGTTTGAGTTATGTACTGAGAGAAATTCAATTCGTAGTGGACAGAGGTCAGGCCAGTCGAGCTGTGTAACAGGGGAAACTTTAACTAATAAACTGTACTAATCTGCTGAACCAAAATTATAAAAAAATTTAGCAAGAAGCTTTATGAGTCTAGATTCAGGAAATTTTACGGATATGAATTTCGAGTTTTGTAACTCGAGTTATGATTTATTTAGTGAATATGACACAGCAGAGACAGCTTAATCAAGTGGAATAAGTAGTGAAGTTAAAGTAGACATACTTGAATTGTTGTGTAAACATGTTAGATTCTTAAATTAGTATTTACATACTACTTACTAGGCTATAAGCTTACTTCGTTTTCTCTCTTTTGTCTTATAGTGTTCTCCACTTGCTCAGAGTCAAGGATCGTGAAGATCTACCCGCACTATCATACTTTGGGGTATTTGAACTAAATGTTTTGAATTATGGCATGTATAGTAGGCAAAAATTATTTTGTTATGTGTCATATTTGTCTAGGTTTAAAATATTAGTTACAGATTTCGACCAGTTACTTTGTACAAGCCATAAAAGTTGGCTAATATTGTTCAAGATATATGTTATACGATGCATTATCAAATGGGATGACATATTTCTATCTTGGTATATGTTATGTTCTGGTAATACCTTGTATCCTGTTCCGGTGACAGTAACGGGTAAGGGGTGTTACAATATATACAAAAGGATCATAATGCTATACATGTCATATTCCCAAAATATGCAAACCACTATACCGAGATGGTCTGTTGATAGTGTGAACGTGCCTCCGACAGTCCCGATCTCCAAGCCGGCTTATCAAAACTACAAGGAATGGAAGGTAAGGAGTAAGCATAAATGCTTAGTAAGTTCACATGCAAATAGAAAGTAACATAATCATGCAATCCAATATAAAACATTAAATTACTTAAAATGACAATTATGTTACTACATTTACACCTGAACTTACCTCGGTACAAAATAAAGAAATTTTGCAATTTAGTCCACAATCTTTTCCTTTCCCCGATCAATGTTGATTCCACGTCTTTCTTGGTCTAAAATAACACATTGAGCTGATTTAATACTCAAATTTATCAAAATAGTCTTTAACTCTAACTTTGGAAAAATTATGATTTTGCCCCTAAACTTTTACATATTTACACTTTTACCCCAAAGCTCGAAAATTAAATTTTTTTTCCCAAAATTCTTATGTTTTATGACATGCTGAGCATTTTTCCCTTTTATGGAAACATCAAATTCTCACTCTAACATGTAGTTATAAACATTAGGTATTTTTACCGATTATGTCATTTTACTCGTTTTCACGTAAAATCGTTTAGAAAAAGTTGTTTAATACGATTTCAAGCTTCATATTCTACCATTAAACATCAAAATAAACACATTTCACCTATGGGTATTTTTTTAAATATAAACCCTAGGTTAAATTATTGCTAGAATAGGCTAAATCATGTTACCGGGACTCCAAAAACGTAAACAATATTAAAAACGGGGCTTGGAATCACTTACTATGGAGCTTGGAAGCTTGAAGCAAACCCTAACTATGGAGAACCCTTGAAATTTCGTCCTAATGAAAAAGATGGACATATTTTGCATCTTTTTCCTTTTCTTAATCTTTTAATTACCAAATGACTAAAATACCCTTCATTAAAAACTTTGGTTATTTCTACCTATGTATGTCCATTTTTGTCCATGAAAACCTAATGGTATAATTCCATTTAAGGATCTCTACTTCATTATGCTCTTCAATTAAATCCTTTAACATCTAAAACTCATATTTATCAACTTTTGCAATTAAGTCCTAATAGGCAAATTAGACATGCAATTCATGAAATTTTCTATCGATATTCTAACACATGCATCTAATCACTTAATAAATTATAAAAATTAATCGAAATAAATTTTTCTACTTCAGATTAATGGTTTCGAAACCACTATTTTGTTTAGGCCCTAATTCGGGATATCACAATATATTTTATTGAAGGGTACAATTATTATTTATTATATATTTATTGTTTTTAATTTGACATTGTTTCCTTTTGTCATATTTTCATCTAAACCGTTGTTATATATTATAGTAAGTATTGCTATCACCTTATATGTGTGTATGTGTGCGTCCGCAAAACAATTTTTCTTTTATTGTTTTGATTAATTTTGTTTTTCAATTCATAATTATTTTTATGAGTATCTTTAGTGTTTCGCCTATAATAGTCAATGTAAAGTATTAAAGCATATTATGGTTTCTTAACAAAGATTTTTTTTCATTTTTATTAATATTTTAATTTAATTAATAAATAATTTTAAATTTTAATAAGATAGTATTTTAAAATAATATATCTTAATTTATTTTCTCAACTTCTATTTATTAATAATTTTAAATCAAATATATGTTTCATTTTATAATTTTAAAAGATATTTATTTTCATTTATTTATTTTAAATATAATTTTTATTAAGGTTTTATTTTAAAATGATCTTAAATTTTAATTATTTATATATTTTTTGAAAACTCATTTATATAATTTTAATTACCATTTGTTAAACTAAGCTTTATTTGATAAAAGATTTTGATATAACAAATTAAAAGGGTTTTTGAATATAAGCTAAATTTGACAAAATAATTTTAAATTTTAATTCTAAGAAATAAATTTTTAATACTTACAATAAACTCTTAGAAAATTTTGAAATAATTTTAGAATCAAGTGAAAATATTTTTAACCAAGTCAAAATGATCTCAATTAAGTTAAAATAATTTTCAAACAAGTCAGAACTGCTCCAATCCTAAAAGTTTCGATACCATCTAGCCAAGTATCAATAATTTTTTAAACTAATTGATGTCCTAAGTAAAATCGAGACCAAAAAGGCATTCTATCAAAACCCTAAAAATTATCGATACCTTGTAACACCCCAAACTCGTGACCGACGCCGGTGTCGGACACGAGGGGTTAACGGCCAAATCCTCTTAAGATACCAACCAATTTGACATTACCAGTCAGGCTGGAAAACTGCGTCACCGTCGCCTTAAAAATCATATCTCGAGTTTCAAAACTCGGAAACTGGTTTCGTAAATATTCCCTGAATTTAGACTCATATACCCATCCATGGATTTATTTTTAGAATTTTTGGTTAGGCCAATTGGTACAGTTTATTAGTTAAAGTCACCCATGTTACAGGGATCGACTGCTCTGACCTTCGCGCGTTACAACTTGGATATCTCTCTGTACAGGGCTTTAATACTGGTGCCGTTTGTTTCTAATGAAACTAGACTCAAAATGGAATCTGTACATATAAGGAATGACTCCTAATTCTTTCTGGATAATTTATGGTAAATTTTCAAAGTCGCGACAGGGGACCCAGAAACCGTTCTGGCCCTGTCTCACGAGAACTTTAATATTTCTCAGTATACTGCTCATATGGTCGTTTCGTTTCGTCCATATAAAAATAGATTCATCAAGGTTCAGTTCCATAATTTACTCACTATTTAATTCTAATTCTACTATTTTTAGTGATTTTTCAATCTCATCTCACTGCTGCTGTCCGCAACAGTTACTGCAGTAGACTATGCCAATTTCATGAATTTTCCCTTGGCCTTAATTATCCATCATACATGACACAAATTATGGCCACCTTATCAAAATTAGAGTTTCTAAGACTCGTGGCTATAGGTTCTAGCATCCCACTCGACGACCACATAGGCCATTTTCGCATGGCTTAAAGTTTACAACCCACAATTCGACAAAATATAATAGCCTATACATGCCAAATGTTCTTCAACAACAAAACAATACCACAAGATTTCAGCCGTTAGATGACTTCAGCGACGGTCCCGATCACGCAAACAATATGAGTCCGAGAGACCTAAAATGGGTGACAAGAAAACACCGAGTGAGTTTACAACTCAGTAAGTCATAAGCATTCATCAATCCACCGATAAAGTTACTACTACATGTACAACAAATGAGGCTAGGTACTCGTCCATATCGAATCTATACCATAATACCTCGGACCTTTCGGTCCAATCTCGCACCAATTCATACATCCACATTTCATATTCTACACAACAAGATAATCAAGCATTTTACACATTAACTCATTTTCCAGCACAACCATACAATTTCAATCATCACATAGATTTAAGGCTTACCAAATTCAACCCCAAGCATGAACGTATTCTCTATTCGTCATGAGCTCGAGGTACTTACCCGATCCGCTGTCCATACTCAATTCAATGGAGACACACCCTCCATATATACAGAGTACGCACACACAGTGCTTACTACTCGATTTCGCACACTTAGTGCCACGTAATTTAAGCCCGCACACACAAAGCCATACCCTCCGAGCTCGCACACCCAGTGCCGTATTTTTCCAGCTTGCACACTTAGTGCCATATATTTCCAGCACGCACACTTAGTGCCATATATTTCCAGCACGCACACTTAGTGCCATATATTTCCAGCACGCACACTTAGTGCCATATGTTTCCAGCACGCACACTTAGTGCCAATCTCGCCACCATACACACGTATTGCCCAAGACACATAGTGCCGAAAGCAAACTTTCTACACATTCCACTATTTCTTTTACATTCAACAATTATCCTCATTCCATACACATACAATTTCATTTATACATATATATAGCATTCCATTAAATACAATTGCATAGATTTTCCAATCATTTAAGCAATATCAAACATATGTGCTTAATGACTTACCTTGTGTTCGGTAAATAATTCCAAGTCGGCTACTCGATGATCTTCGATTTCCCTTGTTGGACGCCTCCTTTAGGATCTTGAGCTTAAACAAATAAATTAGCTCATTCAACCGCTTTGGTACATATATTGGTATCCACATTTTAATGATCTTATGACATACGGAACGACATGGTAAAATTTTTATCTTACTACCTTACGTTCTTAGCTATTCGCTAATAGCCTTATGCAATTACCATACTATCAATAATCCAATCACATTCATTACTCAAGTATAGTATTTTCACATTCGCAATAATATTACATACAATAGCCGATTCTTCTTACTTTGTATTTATGCATCTATTTGATCATTAGTTTAGTTCAAACACCCATACACCAAGATTTATCAAGTTTAGCATGAAACATAACCTTAATCCTCAATGACCGCTATGGCCGAAAATCCTAGTCAACCCAAGATCACAATTTCTAACACATAATTGTTCATAACACAATTAAAGCATCCTCTCCATTCCAACACTTCAAGACACATACATTTCCCACAAATCTCCAACTTCATATTCGGCCTTAGTGTACATACACAAGCTGATTTTTTTCTTCCTATCATCCAACGTAACTATATGAATATTTAACTAGCTCACACTTCACCCATCCACAATCACTCATTTAACACAAAGAAAATAATCAACTCCCTTCACTATCTACCATGGCGAATACTTCATGCACCACCCAAATCCAAAATTTTAACATGGGCTAGTTCAAGAACTTAGTAATCAACTTACATTAAGCTGAAATTTCAAAATCTAACATGAATTACTAACCTTGTTTTGAGCTTAAAGTTGACCGAAATCTCCCTCCCTTTCTTTCTTCAATTCGCTAAGAGAGAACCAAAGGAAATGAAGCTCTTTTTTTTTTCTTTCTTTGCTCCATTCACGGCAAATTGGGGGAGGCATCCACACACTTTTTTTTTATTTTATTCCCTTTCTTTTAATTCCTTTCTTTATTTTAGTATGTCTCCCATAATCCAGTTTCTTATTATAATATCTAAGGCAAACAAATATATTGCCCATCATCAATCTAACTTGGCCGCCACCATAAGGAAAATTTGGCAATTTGACATGCAAGTCCAAGCATTTTCTAATATGTATCAATAGGCCACTTTAACTTTAGCCTAGCACATTTCTCAATTTCCTCACATAAGTCCTTTCTAATAAATTTCACCTACGAATGACGAAATTAAGGCACGAAATTTTCACATATGTACGCTCATGCACAATAAACATAGAAAATAATAATTAATTATTCTTGTGTCTCGGTTTTGTGGTCCCAAACCACATCCCGACTATGATCAATTTTGGGATGTCACAACTCTCCCCACTTAAGAAATTTTCGTCCCCGAAAATCTTACCGTAAATAGGCTCGGTATCGCTCTTTCATAGAGTCCTCAAGTTCCCAAGTGGCTTCTTCAATTCCGTGTTTATGCCACAACACCTTCACTAACGGGATTTTCTTATTGCGCAACTCTTTTACTTCACGCATCATAATGCGAACCGGTTCCTCTTCATAGCTCAAATTAGGTGAATCTCAATCTCGATGGAGCAATTACGTGCGATGGATCGACTCATATCGTCAAGCATCGAGACATGAAAAACATTGTGAATCTTTTTGAGCTCGGGGCAAAATCAAACGACACGCGATCGGACCGACTCGTTCGGATATCTCATATGGCCCGATGAACCTCGGCTCAATTTGCCCTTACGGCCAAATCTAAGCACTTTCTTCCGGTGGTGAGACTTTGAGAAATACCTTGTCTCCAACCCGATATTCAATATCTTTTCTTTTCAAATCCGCATATGACTTTTGGCGATCCGGCGCCTTTCAAACTTTCACGAATTACTCGAACTTTTGCTCGGCATCCTTAACCAAATCAACCTCAAGATTTTTCCTTCACTAAGTTCACCCGAATAATGGGTACGGCATTTACGACCGTATAAAGCCTCGTAAGGCGCCATCTTGATACTTGATTGAAAGCTATTGTTGTGCGAATTCAACCAAAGGTAAATACTGTTCCCATGCACCACTAAACTCAAGGATGCAACATCTCAACATATCCTCGAGTATTTGAATTATCCGTTCGGATTGACCATCGGTTTGGGGTGAAAAGTGCTAAAATGCGTTTGGTACCCAAAGCCTCTTGCAATTTCTTCCAAAACCGCGACGTAAATCTTGGGTCTCTATCCGACACGATAGAAATAGGTACCCCATGCAATCGAACAATTTGGGAGACGATAATTCGCCAACTTATCGAGCGAAAAATCATGCGGACAGGATAAAATGAGCGAGACTTGGTCACCTATCAACAATGACCCAAACCGAGTCTTTCTTATTCTCGAGTCAATGGTAACCCGCACACAAAGTCCATTGTTACTTGATCCCATTTCCATTCGGGTATCATGATCGGTCAAGTAATCCCGATGGCACTTGATGTTCCGCTTTCACTTGTTGACATATCGGACACCTTGAAACAAATTCGAAATGTCTCGTTTCATACCGCCACCAAAATTGGCGTTTGGTCATTGTACATTTTAGTACTACCCGGTGGATTGACATTCGACTACAATGGGCTTCATTTAAAATTATCGAAATAAGTTCAATTCTTTGGAACACACGACGACTTCGAACCTCAAACAATCGTCATCATCAATTTGAAACTCGATTCCTTGTTCGTAACACACTCACCCGCTTTTGCAAGCAACTCCTCATCAACTTTCTCGAGCTTCCCGAATTTGATGAGCCAACAATGGTTTGGCCTTTAATTCGCTACTAGCACATTGTCGGGTAGAATAGACAAGTGTACATTCATCGTCAGAAAAACAACAGTGATTTCGACTTAAGGCATCCGCAACCACATTAGCCTTTCCCGGTGATAATCAATGACGAGTTCATAATCTTTTAACAACTCGAGCCATCGTCTTTGTCGCAGATTTAAGTCTCTCGAGTCATCAAATATTTGAGACTTTTGTGATCCGAATACACATGGCACTTCTCACCAAATAAGTAATGTCGCCATATCTTTAAGGCGAACACGATGGCGACCAATTCGAGATCATGGGTTGGATAATTTTTCTCATGTGGCTTTAATTGTCTCGACGATAGGCCACAACTCGACCTTCTTGCATCAATACGCAACCTAACCCAAGTAGGGAGGCATCACTATAGATGACAAACTCTTTGCCGATTCGGTTGTACTAGAACCGGAGCTTTCGTCAAATGGGTTTTCAATTGGTCGAAACTTTTCCGACACTTTTCCGTCCATTCAAATTTGACATCTTTCTCAAGCGCTTTGTCATGGGTGTGGCTATCATCGAGAATCCTTTTACAAACCGTCGGTAGTAACCGCAAGCCCCAAAAAGCTCCTAACTTCGGTAACATTCCTTGGAGGTTTCCAATTGACTATGGTCGAAATTTTGTTCGGGTCCACCTCGACACCGTCGCGACACCACGTGCCCCAAAAAGCTAACCTCTTTCAACCAAAATTCACATTTATTGAACTTTGCGATAATCGCTTATCTCGTAAGATTTGCAACACTAGCCTTAGGTGTTCAAGATGTTCGGTTTCATCTCTCGAATAGACCAAAATGTCATCGATAAATACAATTACGAACCGATCCAAGTATGGCCTGAAAATTCTATTCATTAAATCCATAAACACCGTAGGGCATTAGTGAGCCCAAACGGCATCACCAAGAATTCAGTAGTGACCGTACCTTGTTCTAAAAGCGGTTTTGGTATGTCCGATTCTCGGACCTCAACCGATAGTATCCCGACCTCAAATCTATCTTTGAAAACACCGAGGCTCCTTTAATTGATCAAACAAATCGTCAATTCGTGGCAACGGATATTTATTCTTTATGGTCACTTTATTGAGTTGACGGTAGTCGATGCACAACCTCATGCTTCCGCCCTTCTTTTTCACAAACAATACCGGTGCGCCCCATGGAGAAAAACTCGGTCGAGCGAAACCTCTATCCGTCAATTCTTGCAATTGAACCTTCAATTCCTTTAACTCCGTTAATGCCATACGACACGGAGCTATTGAGATCGGCGTAGTGCCGGTACAACTTCGATGTCAATTCCACTTCTCGAACCGGTGGCAATCCGGCAACTCCTCCGAAAAACATCCAATACTCACAAACCATCGATACCGATTCGAGTTTCTTTTCCGCTCTTTACTTTCCAACACATACGCAAGGTATGTTTCACACCCCTTTTTCACATATCTCCGAGCGGTCATAGAAGATATTATCGCTGGCACTCCTTTCAAATCAGTAGACTCGACTCGGACTACCTCATTATTTGCACTCCTCAAAACAATGGTTTTCCTTTTGCGATCCACCATGCATCATGTGCGGTCACCATCCATACCAAGAATAACATCGAATTCATCAAATAGTAGAAGCATCGATCGGTAGAAAACAGATTCTCGAATTATTAAGGGCATCTCTTGCACACTTTATCAACGAGTACGTATTGACCCAAAGGGTTTGACACTCGAATTACGAACTCGAGAGACTCAACAGTAGAGTCTTCTTGGATGCTAAAGTTTCACATACATATGAATGAGTAGAGCGGGTCAATCAATGCAATCACACTAGTATCAAAGAGAGTAAAAGTACCGGTGATAACGTCGGGAGGATGCCTCCTCTCGTGCGCGGATGGCATATGCTCTAGCAGAGCACGGGTCTCGGATCGGACAGCCGTATTAGAGGCTCCTCTCGATTACCACCCCTACCTCCAGAGATTCTCGGGGCCTACCTCCGATCGTCGCTCCACTAGGTCTTGCACCTTGCGCCTTACTCCTCTCATCTAGCTCGTGCAATCTTTAATGAAGTGGTCCTTCAACCGCATCCATAACAGCCCTATTAATGACTTACCCCAACATTCACCTAGGTGTCGTCTTCCACATTGGGGGCATTCAGTCTCTCTTGACGATTATTGCCCACACTAGCTACCAAGTAGCTCTGGAGTCCGTCAATGGTCTGGCTCTAATGGAAATTCTCGCAATGTCCTCGACTTACGTGTGTCCTCCTAAACCTCTTTACAGCCGAGAACGGAGCTTTACTCGTCGATCTTTTACGGTAATCTCTTGCTTCAAATTCAGCCTTCTTCTTCTCCTTCCCAAGTTCTTCCGCCTTGCGTGCTCGTTCGACTAGTGTCACGAACTCCTTTATCTCCAAAATTCCCACTAGTAACTTTAACTCTTCATTCAATCCTTCTTCAAATCTTTTGCACATCGCAACCTCATCAGCCACACACTCCCGAGCATACCGACTAAGTCTTACGAACTCATGTTCAGATTCGACATCTGATCATCCGGCCTTGCTTGAGTTCCAAGAATTCCTTACGCTTCGATCGATGAACTGTTGACTAATGTATTTCTTTCAAATTGGATTGAAAGAAATCCCAAGTAACTCGTTCATTTGGGACTATGGAAATTAAAGTCCTCCACCAATAGTAAGTCGAGTCTCAAGAACAAGGATATAGCACACTTAAGACATTCATCGGTGTGCATGACAGTTCATCTAACACTCTAATGGTGTTATCGAGCGAAACTCGGCCTTTTCGGCATCATCGGAACTATGGCCTTGAACTCCTCGGCCCACGCTTCCTAATCAAGTCCACGGTGGTTTACTCACCTCACAGATCGAGAATCGGAGGCATTGCGGCTCTTGGGGTGGAGTATTTAAATTCGGAATGGTTGGACAGCCGGATTGGTTTGGGCATATTCGCGACCCACTCATTCATCATGGTGAAGAAGGCTTGTTTCGCCTTCATTTTGATTATTCGCGGATGATCGAGGCTCAACGGGCGGTGTCCTTGCGCGGAGCAGCCGCTACACTTTCAACGTCATCCGCCAAGGGTCTCTACCGGGTTCCATTGCTAATCAAAACAAAAATTTCAACCGTCAAGTCATCACATTATTAAGCACTAACAATTTGGCATGTATAGCTAGACTCACACGCTATGGTAGTCCTAGAACCGACTAAACCATAGCTCTGATACCAATAAAATTGTAACACCCCAAACTCGTGACCGACGCCGTGTCGGACACGAGGGGTTAACGCCAAATCCTCTCAAGATACCAACCAATTTGACATTACCAGTTAGGCTGGAAAACTGCGTCACCGTCGCCTTAAAAATCATATCTCGAGTTTCAAAACTCAGAAACTGGTTTCGTAAATTTTCCTGAATTTAGACTCATATACCCATCCCTGGATTTATTTTTAGAATTTTGGTTGGGCCAATTGGTACAGTTTATTAGTTAAAGTCACCCATGTTACAGGGATCGACTGCTCTGACCTTCGCGCGTTACAACTTGGATATCTCTCTGTACAGGGCTTTAATACTGGTGCCGTTTGTTTCTAATGAAACTAGACTCAAAATGGAATCTGTAAATATAAGGAATGACTCATAATTCTTTCTGGATAATTTATGGTAAATTTTCAAAGTCGCGACAGGGGACCCAGAAACCGTTCTGGCCCTGTCTCACGAGAACTTTAATATTTCTCAGTATACTGCTCATATGGTCATTTCGTTTCGTCCATATAAAATAGATTCATCAAGGTTCAGTTCCATAATTTACTCACTATTTAATTCTACTTCTACTATTTTTAGTGATTTTTCAATCTCATCTCACTGCTGCTGTCCGCAACAGTTACTGCAGTAGACTATGCCAATTTCATGAATTTTCCCTTGGCCTTAATTATCCATCATACATGACACAAATTATGGCCACCTTATCAAAATTAGAGTTTCTAAGACTCGTGGCTATAGGTTCTAGCATCCCACTCGACGACCACATAGGCCATTTTCGCATGGCTTAAAGTTTACAACCCACAATTCGACAAAATATAATAGCCTATACATGCCAAATGTTCTTCAACAACAAAAACAATACCACAAGATTTCAGCCGTTGTGATGACTTCAGCGACGGTCCCGATCATGCAAACAATACGAGTCCAAGAGACCTAAAATGGGTGACAAGAAAAACACCGAGTGAGTTTACAACTCAGTAAGTCATAAGCATTCATCAATCCACTGATAAAGTTACTACTACATGTACAACAAATGAGGCTAGGTACTCGTCCATATCGAATCTATACCATAATACCTCGGACCTTTCGGTCCAATCTCGTACCAATTCATACATCCACATTTCATATTCTACACAACAAGATAATCGAAGCATTTTTACACATTAACTCATTTTCCAGCACAACCATACAATTTCAATCATCACATAGATTTAAGGCTTACCAAATTCAACCCCAAGCATGAACGTATTCTCTATTCGTCATGAGCTCGAGGTACTTACCCGATCCGCTGTCCATACTCAATTCAATGGAGACACACCTCCATATATACAGAGTACGCACACACGTTGCTTACTACTCGATTTCGCACACTTAGTGCCACGTAATTTAAGCCCGCACACACAAGGCCATACCCTCCGAGCTCGCACACCCAAAGGTCAGTATTTTTCCAGCTTGCACACTTAGTGCCATATATTTCCAGCACGCACACTTAGTGCCATATATTTCCAGCACGCACACTTAGTGCCATATGTTTCCAGCACGCACACTTAGTGCCAATCTCGTCACCATACACACGTATTGCCCGCACACATAGTGCCGAAAGCAAACTTTCTACACATTCCACTATTTCTTTTACATTCAACAATTATCCTCATTCCATACACATACAATTTCATTTATACATATATATAGCATTCCATTAAACACAATTGCATAGATTTTCCAATCATTTAAGCAATATCAAACATATGTGCTTAATGACTTACCTTGTGTTCGTAAATAATTCCAAGTCGGCTACTCGATGATCTTCGATTTCCCCTTGTTGGACGCCTCTCCTTTAGGATCTTGAGCTTAAACAAATAAATTAGCTCATTCAACCGCTTTGGTACATATATTGGTATCCACATTTTAATGATCTTATGACATACGGAACGACATGGTAAAATTTTTATCTTACTACCTTACGTTTTAGCTATTCGCTAATAGCCTTATGCAATTACCATACTATCAATAATCCAATCACATTCATTACTCAAGTATAGTATTTTCACATTCGGCAATAATATTACATACAATAGCCGATTCTTCTTACTTTGTATTTATGCATCTATTTGATCATTAGTTTAGTTCAAACACCCATACACCAAGATTTATCAAGTTTAGCATGAAACATAACCTTAATCCTCAATGACCGCTATGGCCGAAAATCCTAGTCAACCCAAAATCACAATTTCTAACACATAATTGTTCATAACACAATTAAAGCATCCTCTCCATTCCAACACTTGAAGACACATACATTTCCCACAAATCTCCAACTTCATATTCGGCCTTAGTGTACATACACAAGCTGATTTTTTCTTCCTATCATCCAACCTAACTATATGAATATTTAACTAGCTCACACTTCACCCATCCACAATCACTCATTTAACACAAAGAAAATAATCAACTCCCTTCACTATCTACCATGGCCGAATACTTCATGCACCACCCAAATCCAAAATTTTAACATGGGCTAGTTCAAGAACTTAGTAATCAACTTACATTAAGCTGAAATTTCAAAATCTAACATGAATTACTAACCTTGTTTTGAGCTTAAAGTTGACCGAAATCTCCCCTCCCCCTTTCTTTCTTCAATTCGGCTAAGAGAGAACCAAAGGAAATGAAGCTCTCTTTTTTTTTTCTTTCTTTGCTCCATTCACGGCAAATTGGGGGAGGCATCCACACACTTTTTTTTTATTTTATTCCCCTTTCTTTTAATTCCTTTCTTTATTTTAGTATGTCTCCATAATCCAATTTCTTATTATAATATCTAAGGCAAACAAATATATTGCCCATCATCAATCTAACTTGGCCGCCACCATAAGGAAAATTTGGCAATTTGACATGCAAGTCCAAGCATTTTCTAATATGTATCAATAGGCCACTTTAACATTAGCCTAGCACATTTCTCAATTTCCTCACATAAGTCCTTTCTAATAAATTTCACCTACGAATGACGAAATTAAGGCACGAAATTTTCACATATGTACGTTCATGCACAATAAACATAGAAAATAATAATTAATTATTCTTGTGTCTCGGTTTTGTGGTCCCGAAACCACATCCCGACTATGATCAATTTTGGGATGTCACAACTCTCCCCACTTAAGAAATTTTCGTCCCAAAAATCTTACCGTAAATAGGCTCGGTATCGCTCTTTCATAGAGTCCTCAAGTTCCCAAGTGGCTTCTTCAATTCGTGTTTATGCCACAACACCTTCACTAACGGGATTTTCTTATTGCGCAACTCTTTTACTTCACGCATCATAATGCGAACCGGTTCCTCTTCATAGCTCAAATTAGGTGAATCTCAATCTCGGATGGAGCAATTACGTGCGATGGATCGACTCATATCGTCAAGCATCGAGACATGAAAACATTGTGAATCTTTTTGAGCTCGGGGGCAAAATCAAACGATCGCGATCGGACCGACTCGTTCGGATATCTCATATGGCCCGATGAACCTCGGCTCAATTTGCCCTTACGGCCAAATCTAAGCACTTTCTTCCGTGGTGAGACTTTGAGAAATACCTTGTCTCCAACCCGATATTCAATATCTTTTCTTTTCAAATCCGCATACGACTTTTGGCGATCCGGCGACTTTCAAACTTTCACGAATTACTCGAACTTTTGCTCGCATCCTTAACCAAATCAACCTCAAGATTTTTCCTTCACTAAGTTCAGTCCGAATAATGGGTACGGCATTTACGATCGTATAAAGCCTCGTAAGGCGCCATCTTGATACTTGATTGAAAGCTATTGTTGTGCGAATTCAACCAAAGGTAAATACCGCTCCCATGCACCACTAAACTCAAGGATGCAACATCTCAACATATCCTCGAGTATTTGAATTATCCGTTCGGATTGACCATCGGTTTGGGGGTGAAAAGCAAAGCTAAAATGCGTTTGGTACCCAAAGCCTCTTGCAATTTCTTCCAAAACCGCGACGTAAATCTTGGGTCTCTATCCGACACGATAGAAATAGGTACCCCATGCAATCGAACAATTTGGGAGACGATAATTCGCCAACTTATCGAGCGAAAAATCCGTATGACAGGATAAAATGAGCGGACTTGGTCATCTATCAACAATGACCCAAACCGAGTCTTTCTTATTCGAGTCAATGGTAACCTGCACACAAAGTCCATTGTTACTCGATCCCATTTCCATTCGGGTATCATGATCGGTGAAGTAATCCCGATGGCACTTGATGTTCCGCTTTCACTTGTTGACATATCGACACCTTGAAACAAATTGAAATGTCTCGTTTCATACCGGGCCACCAAAATTGGCGTTTGTGTCATTGTACATTTTAGTACTACCCGGTGGATTGACATTCGACTACAATGGGCTTCATTTAAAATTATCGAAATAAGTTCAATTCTTTGGAACACACAGACGACTTCGAACCTCAAACAATCGTCATCATCAATTTGAAACTCGATTCCTTGTTCGAACACACTCATTTCGTTTTGCAAGCAACTCCTCATCAACTTTCTCGAGCTTCCCGAATTTGATGAGCCAACAATGGTTTGGCCTTTAATTCGCTACTAGCACATTGTCGGGTAGAATAGACAAGTGTACATTCATCGTCAGAAAGCAAACAAGTGATTTCCGACTTAAGGCATCCGCAACCACATTAGCCTTTCCCGGTGATAATCAATGACGAGTTCATAATCTTTTAACAACTCGAGCCATCGCCTTTGTCGCAGATTTAAGTCTCTCGAGTCATCAAATATTTGAGACTTTTGTGATCCGAATACACATGGCACTTCTCACCAAATAAGTAATGTCGCCATATCTTTAAGGCGAACACGATGGCAGCCAATTCGAGATCATGGGTTGGATAATTTTTCTCATGTGGCTTTAATTGTCTCGACGCATAGGCCACAACTCGACCTTCTTGCATCAATACGCAACCTAACCCAAGTAGGGAGGCATCACTATAGATGACAAACTCTTTGCCAGATTCGGGTTGTACTAGAACTGGAGCTTTCGTCAAATGGGTTTTCAATTGGTCGAAACTTTTCTGACACTTTTCCGTCCATTCAAATTTGACATCTTTCAAGCGCTTTTGTCATGGGTGTGGCTATCATCGAGAATCCTTTTACAAACCGTCGGTAGTAACCGCAAGCCCCAAAAGCTCCTAACTTCGGTAACATTCCTTGGAGGTTTCCAATTGACTATGGTCGAAATTTTGTTCGGGTCCACCTCGACACCGATGCGGACACCACGTGCCCCAAAAGCTAACCTCTTTCAACCAAAATTCACATTTATGAACTTTGCGATAATCGCTTATCTCGTAAGATTTGCAACACTAGCCTTAGGTGTTCAAAGATGTTCGGTTTCATCTCGAATAGACCAAAATGTCATCGATAAATACAATTACGAACCGATCCAAGTATGGCCTGAAAATTCTATTCATTAAATCCATAAACACCGTAGGGCATTAGTGAGCCCAAACGGCATCACCAAGAATTCGTAGTGACCGTACCTTGTTCTAAAAGCGGTTTTGGTATGTCGATTCTCGGACCCTCAACCGATAGTATCCCGACCTCAAATCTATCTTTGAAAACACCGAGGCTCCCTTTAATTGATCAAACAAATCGTCAATTCGTGGCAACGGATATTTATTCTTTATGGTCACTTTATTGAGTTGACGGTAGTCGATGCACAACCTCATGCTTCCGTCCTTCTTTTCACAAACAATACTGGTGCGCCCATGGAGAAAAACTCGGTCGAGCGAAACCTCTATCCGTCAATTCTTGCAATTGAACCTTCAATTCCTTTAACTCCGTTAATGCCATACGATACGGAGCTATTGAGATCGGCGTAGTGCCCGGTACAACTTCGATGCCGAATTCCACTTCTCGAACCGGTGGCAATCCGGCAACTCCTCCTAAAAACATCTGAATACTCACAAACCAATCGATACCGATTCGAGTTTCTTTTCCGTCTCTTTACTTTCCAACACATACGCAAGGTATGTTTCACACCCCTTTTTCACATATCTCCGAGCGGTCATAGAAGATATTATCGCTGGCACTCCTTTCAAATCAATAGACTCGACTCGGACTACCTCATTATTTGCACTCCTCAAAACAATGGTTTTCCTTTTGCAGTCCACCACTGCATCATGTGCGGTCAGCCAGTCCATACCAAGAATAACATCGAATTCATCAAATAGTAGAAGCATCAGATCGGCCGGAAAACAGGATTCTCGAATTATTAAGGGGCATCTCTTGCACACTTTATCAACGAGTACGTATTGACCCAAAGGGTTTGACACTCGAATTACGAACTCAAGAGACTCAACAGTAGAGTCTTATCGATGCTAAAGTTTCACATACATATGAATGAGTAGAGCCGGGTCAATCAATGCAATCACACTAGTATCAAAGAGAGTAAAAGTACCAGTGATAACGTCGGGGAGGATGCCTCCTCTCGTGCGCGGATGGCATATGCTCTAGCAGAGCACGGGTCTCGGATCGGACAGCCAGATTAGAGGCTCCTCTCGATTACCACCCCTACCTCCATAGATTCTCGGGGCCTACCTCCAATCGTCGTTCCACTAGGTCTTGCACCTTGCGTCTTACTCCTCTCATCTAGCTCGTGCAATCTTTAATGAAGTGGTCCTTCAACCGCATCCATAACAGCCCTATTAATGACTTACCCCAACATTCACCTAGGTGTCGCCTTCCACATTGGGGGCATTCAGTCTCTCTTGACGATTATTGCCCACACTAGCTACCAAGTAGCTCGGAGTCCGTCAATGGTCGGCTCTAATGGAAATTATCGCATCGTCCTCGACTTACGGTGTCCTCCTAAACCTCTTTACAGCCGAGAACGGAGCTTTACTCGTCGATCTTTTACGGTAATCTCTTGCTTCAAATTCAGCCTTCTTCTTCTCCTTCCCAAGTTCTTCCGCCTTGCGTGCTCGTTCGACTAGTGTCACGAACTCCTTTATCTCCAAAATTCCCACTAGTAACTTTAACTCTTCATTCAATCCTTCTTCAAATCTTTTGCACATCGCAACCTCATCAGCCACACACTCCCGAGCATACCGACTAAGTCTTACGAACTCATGTTCGTATTCGATCTGATCATCCGCCTTGCTTGAGTTCCAAGAATTCCTTACGCTTCGATCGATGAACTGTTGACTAATGTATTTCTTTCAAATTGATTGAAAGAAATCCCAAGTAACTCGTTCATTTGGGACTATGGAAATTAAAGTCCTCCACCAATAGTAAGTCGAGTCTCGCAACAAGGATATAGCACACTTAAGACATTCATCGGTGTGCATGACAGTTCATCTAACACTCTAATGGTGTTATCGAGCGTAACTCGGCCTTTTCGGCATCATCAAGAACTATGGCCTTGAACTCCTCGGCCCCACGCTTCCTAATCAAGTCCACGGTGGTTTACTCACCTCACAGGATCAAGAATCGGAGGCATTGCGGGCTCTTGGGGTGGAGTATTTAAATTCGGGAATGGTTGGACAGCCGGATTGGTTTGGGCATATTGCGCGACCCACTCATTCATCATGGTGAAGAAGGCTTGTTTCGCCTTCATTTTGATTATTCATGGATGACCGAGGCTCAACGGCGGTGTCCCTTGCGCGGAGCAGCCGCTACACTTTCAACGCCATCCGCCAAGGGTCTCTACCCCGGTTCCATTGCTAATCAAAACAAAAATTTCAACCGTCAGAAGTCATCACATTATTAAGCACTAACAATTTGGCATGTATAGCTAGACTCACACGCGCTATGGTAGTCCTAGAACCGACTAAACCATAGCTCTGATACCAATAAAATTGTAACACCCCAAACTCGTGACCGACGCCGGTGTCGGACACGAGGGGTTAACGGCCAAATCCTCTCAAGATACCAACCAATTTGACATTACCAGTTAGGCTGGAAAACTGCGTCACCGTCGCCTTAAAAATCATATCTCGAGTTTCAAAACTCAGAAACTGGTTTCGTAAATTTTCCCTGAATTTAGACTCATATACCCATCCCTGGATTTATTTTTAGAATTTTTGGTTGGGCCAATTGGTACAGTTTATTAGTTAAAGTCACCCATGTTACAGGGATCGACTGCTCTGACCTTCGCGCGTTACAACTTGGATATCTCTCTGTACAGGGCTTTAATACTGGTGCCGTTTATTTCTAATGAAACTAGACTCAAAATGGAATCTGTAAATATAAGGAATGACTCATAATTCTTTCTGGATAATTTATGGTAAATTTTCAAAGTCGCGACAGGGGACCCAGAAACCGTTCTGGCCCTGTCTCACGAGAACTTTAATATTTCTCAGTATACTGCTCATATGGTCATTTCGTTTCGTCCATATAAAAATAGATTCATCAAGGTTCAGTTCCATAATTTACTCACTATTTAATTCTACTTCTACTATTTTTAGTGATTTTTCAATCTCATCTCACTGCTGCTGTCCGCAACAGTTACTGCAGTAGACTATGCCAATTTCATGAATTTTCCCTTGGCCTTAATTATCCATCATACATGACACAAATTATGGCCACCTTATCAAAATTAGAGTTTCTAAGACTCGTGGCTATAGGTTCTAGCATCCCACTCGACGACCACATAGGCCATTTTCGCATGGCTTAAAGTTTACAACCCACAATTCGACAAAATATAATAGCCTATACATGCCAAATGTTCTTCAACAACAAAAACAATACCACAAGATTTCAGCCGTTGTGATGACTTCAGCGACGGTCCCGATCATGCAAACAATACGAGTCCAAGAGACCTAAAATGGGTGACAAGAAAACACCGAGTGAGTTTACAACTCAGAAGTCATAAGCATTCATCAATCCACCGATAAAGTTACTACTACATGTACAACAAATGAGGCTAGGTACTCGTCCATATCGAATCTATACCATAATACCTCGGACCTTTCGGTCCAATCTCGCACTAATTCATACATCCACATTTCATATTCTACACAACAAGATAATCAAGCATTTTTACACATTAACTCATTTTCCAGCACAACCATACAATTTCAATCATCACATAGATTTAAGGCTTACCAAATTCAACCCCAAGCATGAACGTATTCTCTATTCGTCATGAGCTCGAGGTACTTACCCGATCCGCTGTCCATACTCAATTCAATGGAGACACACCTCCATATATACAGAGTACGCACACACAAGGCTTACTACTCGATTTCGCACACTTAGTGCCACGTAATTTAAGCCCGCACACACAAGCCATACCCTCCGAGCTCGCACACCCAAAGGTCAGTATTTTTCCAGCTTGCACACTTAGTGCCATATATTTCCAGCACGCACACTTAGTGCCATATATTTCCAGCACGCACACTTAGTGCCATATGTTTCCAGCACGCACACTTAGTGCCAATCTCGTCACCATACACACGTATTGCCCAGACACATAGTGCCGAAAGCAAACTTTCTACACATTCCACTATTTCTTTTACATTCAACAATTATCCTCATTCCATACACATACAATTTCATTTATACATATATATAGCATTCCATTAAACACAATTGCATAGATTTTCCAATCATTTAAGCAATATCAAACATATGTGCTTAATGACTTACCTTGTGTTCGTAAATAATTCCAAGTCGGCTACTCGATGATCTTCGATTTCCCTTGTTGGACGCCTCCTTTAGGATCTTGAGCTTAAACAAATAAATTAGCTCATTCAACCGCTTTGGTACATATATTGGTATCCACATTTTAATGATCTTATGACATACGGAACGACATGGTAAAATTTTTATCTTACTACCTTACGTTCTTAGCTATTCGCTAATAGCCTTATGCAATTACCATACTATCAATAATCCAATCACATTCATTACTCAAGTATAGTATTTTCACATTCGCAATAATATTACATACAATAGCCGATTCTTCTTACTTTGTATTTATGCATCTATTTGATCATTAGTTTAGTTCAAACACCCATACACCAAGATTTATCAAGTTTAGCATGAAACATAACCTTAATCCTCAATGACCGCTATGGCCGAAAATCCTAGTCAACCCAAAATCACAATTTCTAACACATAATTGTTCATAACACAATTAAAGCATCCTCTCCATTCCAACACTTGAAGACACATACATTTCCCACAAATCTCCAACTTCATATTCGGCCTTAGTGTACATACACAAGCTGATTTTTTTCTTCCTATCATCCAACCTAACTATATGAATATTTAACTAGCTCACACTTCACCCATCCACAATCACTCATTTAACACAAAGAAAATAATCAACTCCCTTCACTATCTACCATGGCCGAATACTTCATGCACCACCCAAATCCAAAATTTTAACATGGGCTAGTTCAAGAACTTAGTAATCAACTTACATTAAGCTGAAATTTCAAAATCTAACATGAATTACTAACCTTGTTTTGAGCTTAAAGTTGACCGAAATCTCCCTCCCCTTTCTTTCTTCAATTCGGCTAAGAGAGAACCAAAGGAAATGAAGCTCTCTTTTTTTTTTTTTCTTTCTTTGCTCCATTCACGGCAAATTGGGGGGGAGGCATCCACACACTTTTTTTTATTTTATTCCCCTTTCTTTTTAATTCCTTTCTTTATTTTAGTATGTCTCCCATAATCCAATTTCTTATTATAATATCTAAGGCAAACAAATATATTGCCCATCATCAATCTAACTTGGCCGCCACCATAAGGAAAATTTGGCAATTTGACATGCAAGTCCAAGCATTTTCTAATATGTATCAATAGGCCACTTTAACATTAGCCTAGCACATTTCTCAATTTCCTCACATAAGTCCTTTCTAATAAATTTCACCTACGAATGACGAAATTAAGGCACGAAATTTTCACATATGTACGTTCATGCACAATAAACATAGAAAATAATAATTAATTATTCTTGTGTCTCGGTTTTGTGGTCCCAAACCACATCCCGACTATGATCAATTTTGGGATGTCACAACTCTCCCCACTTAAGAAATTTTCGTCCCCGAAAATCTTACCGTAAATAGGCTCGGTATCGCTCTTTCATAGAGTCCTCAAGTTCCCAAGTGGGTTCTTCAATTCGTGTTTATGCCACAACACCTTCACTAACGGGATTTTCTTATTGCGCAACTCTTTTACTTCACGCATCATAATGCGAACCGGTTCCTCTTCATAGCTCAAATTAGGTGAATCTCAATCTCGATGGAGCAATTACGTGCGATGGATCGACTCATATCGTCAAGCATCGAGACATGAAAACATTGTGAATCTTTTTGAGCTCGGGGGCAAAATCAAACGATACGCGATCGGACCGACTCGTTCGGATATCTCATATGGCCCGATGAACCTCGGGCTCAATTTGCCCTTACGGCCAAATCTAAGCACTTTCTTCCGTGGTGAGACTTTGAGAAATACCTTGTCTCCAACCCGATATTCAATATCTTTTCTTTTCAAATCCGCATACGACTTTTGGCGATCCGGCGACTTTCAAACTTTCACGAATTACTCGAACTTTTGCTCGGCATCCTTAACCAAATCAACCTCAAGATTTTTCCTTCACTAAGTTCACCCGAATAATGGGGTACGGCATTTACGATCGTATAAAGCCTCGTAAGGCGCCATCTTGATACTTGATTGAAAGCTATTGTTGTGTTTAATTCAACCAAAGGTAAATACCGTTCCCATGCACCACTAAACTCAAGGATGCAACATCTCAACATATCCTCGAGTATTTGAATTATCCGTTCGGATTGACCATCGGTTTGGGGGTGAAAAGCGTGCTAAAATGCGCTTTGGTACCCAAAGCCTCTTGCAATTTCTTCCAAAACCGCGACGTAAATCTTGGGTCTCTATCCGACACGATAGAAATAGGTACCCCATGCAATCGAACAATTTGGGAGACGATAATTCGCCAACTTATCGAGCGAAAAATCCGTGCGGACAGGATAAAATGAGCGGACTTGGTCATCTATCAACAATGACCCAAACCGAGTCTTTCTTATTCGAGTCAATGGTAACCCGGACACAAAGTCCATTGTTACTCGATCCCATTTCCATTCGGGTATCATGATCGGTGAAGTAATCCCGATGGCACTTGATGTTCCGCTTTCACTTGTTGACATATCGACACCTTGAAACAAATTCGAAATGTCTCGTTTCATACCGGGCCACCAAAATTGGCGTTTGTGTCATTGTACATTTTAGTACTACCGGGTGGATTGACATTCGACTACAATGGGCTTCATTTAAAATTATCGAAATAAGTTCAATTCTTTGGAACACACAGACGACTTCGAACCTCAAACAATCGTCATCATCAATTTGAAACTCGATTCCTTGTTCGTAACACACTCACCCGCTTTTGCAAGCAACTCCTCATCAACTTTCTCGAGCTTCCCGAATTTGATGAGCCAACAATGGTTTGGCCTTTAATTCGCTACTAGCACATTGTCGGGTAGAATAGACAAGTGTACATTCATCGTCAGAAGCAAACAAAGATTTCCGACTTAAGGCATCCGCAACCACATTAGCCTTTCCCGGTGATAATCAATGACGAGTTCATAATCTTTTAACAACTCGAGCCATCGTCTTTGTCGCAGATTTAAGTCTCTCGAGTCATCAAATATTTGAGACTTTTGTGATCCGAATACACATGGCACTTCTCACCAAATAAGTAATGTCGCCATATCTTTAAGGCGAACACGATGGCGACCAATTCGAGATCATGGGTTGGATAATTTTTCTCATGTGGCTTTAATTGTCTCGACGCATAGGCCACAACTCGACCTTCTTGCATCAATACGCAACCTAACCCAAGTAGGGAGGCATCACTATAGATGACAAACTCTTTGCCGATTCGGCTGTACTAGAACCGAGCTTTCGTCAAATGGGTTTTCAATTGGTCGAAACTTTTCCGACACTTTTCCGTCCATTCAAATTTGACATCTTTCAAGCGCGCTTTGTCATGGGTGTGGCTATCATCGAGAATCCTTTTACAAACCGTCGGTAGTAACCAAGCCCCAAAAGCTCCTAACTTCGGTAACATTCCTTGGAGGTTTCCAATTGACTATGGTCGAAATTTTGTTCGGGTCCACCACGACACCGATGCGGACACCACGTGCCCCAAAAGCTAACCTCTTTCAACCAAAATTCACATTTATGAACTTTGCGTATAATCGCTTATCTCGTAAGATTTGCAACACTAGCCTTAGGTGTTCAAGATGTTCGGCCATCTCTCGAATAGACCAAAATGTCATCGATAAATACAATTACGAACCGATCCAAGTATGGCCTGAAAATTCTATTCATTAAATCCATAAACACCGTAGGGCATTAGTGAGCCCAAACGGCATCACCAAGAATTCAGTAGTGACCGTACCTTGTTCTAAAAGCGGTTTTGGTATGTCCGATTCTCGGACCCTCAACCGATAGTATCCCGACCTCAAATCTATCTTTGAAAACACCGAGGCTCCCTTTAATTGATCAAACAAATCGTCAATTCGTGGCAACGGATATTTATTCTTTATGGTCACTTTATTGAGTTGACGGTAGTCGATGCACAACCTCATGCTTCCGTCCTTCTTTTTCACAAACAATACTGGTGCGCCCCATGGAGAAAAACTCGGTCGAGCGAAACCTCTATCCGTCAATTCTTGCAATTGAACCTTCAATTCCTTTAACTCCGTTAATGCCATACGATACGGAGCTATTGAGATCGGCGTAGTGCCCGGTACAACTTCGATGCCGAATTCCACTTCTCGAACCGGTGGCAATCCCGGCAACTCCTCCGGAAAAACATCTGAATACTCACAAACCACTGATACCGATTCGAGTTTCTTTTCCGTCTCTTTACTTTCCAACACATACGCAAGGTATGTTTCACACCCCTTTTTCACATATCTCCGAGCGGTCATAGAAGATATTATCGCTGGCACTCCTTTCAAATCAATAGACTCGACTCGGACTACCTCATTATTTGCACTCCTCAAAACAATGGTTTTCCTTTTGCAGTCCACCACTGCATCATGTGCGGTCAGCCAGTCCATACCAAGAATAACATCGAATTCATCAAATAGTAGAAGCATCAGATCGGCCGGAAAACAGGATTCTCGAATTATTAAGGGGCATCTCTTGCACACTTTATCAACGAGTACGTATTGACCCAAAGGGTTTGACACTGAATTACGAACTCGAGAGACTCAACGGTAGAGTCTTCTTGGATGCTAAAGTTTCACATACATATGAATGAGTAGAGCGGGTCAATCAATGCAATCACACTAGTATCAAAGAGAGTAAAAGTACCGGTGATAACGTCGGGGAGGATGCCTCCTCTCGCGCGGATGGCATATGCTCTAGCAGGAGCACGGGTCTCGGATCGGACAGCCGTATTAGAGGCTCCTCTCTGATTACCACCCCTACCTCCATAGATTCTCGGGGGCCTACCTCCAGTCGTCGTTCCACTAGGTCTTGCACCTTGCGTCTTACTCCTCTCATCTAGCTCCGTGCAATCTTTAATGAAGTGGTCCTTCGAACCGCATCCATAACAGGCCCTATTAACAGACTTACCCCAACATTCACCTAGGTGTCGTCTTCCACATTGGGGGCATTCAGGTCTCTCTTGACGATTATTGCCCACACTAGCTACCGAAGTAGCTCGGGAGTCCGTCAATGGTCGGGCTCTAATGGAAATTCTCGCAGTCGTCCTCGACTTACAGGTGTCCTCCCTAAACCTCTTTACAGCCGAGAACGGAGCTTTACTCGTCGATCTTTTACGGTAATCTCTTGCTTCAAATTCAGCCTTCTTCTTCTCCTTCCCAAGTTCTTCCGCCTTGCAGGCTCGTTCGACTAGTGTCACGAACTCCTTTATCTCCAAAATTCCCACTAGTAACTTTAACTATTCATTCAATCCTTCTTCAAATCTTTTGCACATCGCAACCTCATCAGCCACACACTCCGAGCATACCGACTAAGTCTTACGAACTCATGTTCAGATTCAGATCTGATCATCCGGCCTTGCTTGAGTTCCAAGAATTCCTTACGCTTCGATCGATGAACTGTTGACTAATGTATTTCTTTCAAATTGGATTGAAAGAAATCCCAAGTAACTCGTTCATTTGGGACTATGGAAATTAAAGTCCTCCACCAATAGTAAGTCGAGTCTCGCAACAAGGATATAGCACACTTAAGACATTCATCGGTGTGCATGATAGTTCATCTAACACTCTAATGGTGTTATCGAGCGAACTCGGCCTTTTCGGCATCATCAAGAACTATGGCCTTGAACTCCTCGGCCCCACGCTTCCTAATCAAGTCCACAGTGGTTTACTCAGCCTCACGGGATCAATGAATCGGAGGCATTGCGTGCTCTTGGGGTGGAGTATTTAAATTCGGAATGGTTGGACAGCCGGATTGGTTTGGGCATATTATGCGACCCACTCATTCATCATGGTGAAGAAGGCTTGTTTCGCCCTTCATTTTGATTATTCAGCGGATGACTGAGGCTCAACAGGCGGTGTCCCTTGCGCGGAGCAGCCGCTACACTTTCAACGTCATCCGCCAAGGGTCTCTCTACCCGGGTTCCATTGCTAATCAAAACAAAAATTTCAACCGTCAAGTCATCACATTATTAAGCACTAACAATTTGGCATGTATAGCTAGACTCACACGCTATGGTAGTCCTAGAACCGACTAAACCATAGCTCTGATACCAATAAAATTGTAACACCCCAAACTCGTGACCGACGCCGTGTCGGACACGAGGGTTAACGCCAAATCCTCTCAAGATACCAACCAATTTGACATTACCAGTCAGGCTAGAAAACTGCGTCACCGTCGCCTTAAAAATCATATCTCGAGTTTCAAAACTCAGAAACTGGTTTCGTAAATTTTCCCTGAATTTAGACTCATATACCCATCCATGGATTTATTTTAGAATTTTGGTTGGGCCAATTGGTACAGTTTATTAGTTAAAGTCACCCATGTTACAGGGATCGACTGCTCTGACCTTCGCGCGTTACAACTTGGATATCTCTCTGTACAGGGCTTTAATACTGGTGCCGTTTGTTTCTAATGAAACTAGACTCAAAATGGAATCTGTACATATAAGGAATGACTCATAATTCTTTCTGGATAATTTATGGTAATTTTCAAAGTCGCGACAGGGGACCCAGAAACCGTTCTGGCCCTGTCTCACGAGAACTTTAATATTTCTCAGTATACTGCTCATATGGTCATTTCGTTTCGTCCATATAAAAATAGATTCATCAAGGTTCAGTTCCATAATTTACTCACTATTTAATTCTACTTCTACTATTTTTAGTGATTTTTCAATCTCATCTCACTGCTGCTGTCCGCAACAGTTACTGCAGTAGACTATGCCAATTTCATGAATTTTCCCTTGGCCTTAATTATCCATCATACATGACACAAATTATGGCCACCTTATCAAAATTAGAGTTTCTAAGACTCGTGGCTATAGGTTCTAGCATCCCACTCGACGACCACATAGGCCATTTTCGCATGGCTTAAAGTTTACAACCCACAATTCGACAAAATATAATAGCCTATACATGCCAAATGTTCTTCAACAACAAAAACAATACCACAAGATTTCAGCCGTTGTGATGACTTCAGCGATGGTCCCGATCACGCAAACAATACGAGTCCAAGAGACCTAAAATGGGTGACAAGAAAAACACCGAGTGAGTTTACAACTCAGTAAGTCATAAGCATTCATCAATCCACTGATAAAGTTACTACTACATGTACAACAAATGAGGCTAGGTACTCGTCCATATCGAATCTATACCATAATACCTCGGACCTTTCGGTCCAATCTCGTACCAATTCATACATCCACATTTCATATTCTACACAACAAGATAATCGAAGCATTTTTACACATTAACTCATTTTCCAGCACAACTATACAATTTCAATCATCACATAGATTTAAGGCTTACCAAATTCAACCCCAAGCATGAACGTATTCTCTATTCGTCATGAGCTCGAGGTACTTACCCGATCCGCTGTCCATACTCAATTCAATGGAGACACACCCTCCATATATACAGAGTACGCACACACAGTGCTTACTACTCGATTTCGCACACTTAGTGCCACGTAATTTAAGCCCGCACACACAGTGCCATACCCTCCGAGCTCGCACACCCAGTGCCGTATTTTTCCAGCTTGCACACTTAGTGCCATATATTTCCAGCACGCACACTTAGTGCCATATATTTCCAGCACGCACACTTAGTGCCATATGTTTCCAGCACGCACACTTAGTGCCAATCTCGTCACCATACACACGTATTGCCCAAGACACATAGTGCCAAAGCAAACTTTCTACACATTCCACTATTTCTTTTACATTCAACAATTATCCTCATTCCATACACATACAATTTCATTTATACATATATATAGCATTCCATTAAACACAATTGCATAGATTTTCCAATCATTTAAGCAATATCAAACATATGTGCTTAATGACTTACCTTGTGTTCGGTAAATAATTCCAAGTCGGCTACTCGATGATCTTCGATTTCCCCTTGTTGGACGCCTCTCCTTTAGGATCTTGAGCTTAAACAAATAAATTAGCTCATTCAACCGCTTTGGTACATATATTGGTATCCACATTTTAATGATCTTATGACATACGGAACGACATGGTAAAATTTTTATCTTACTACCTTACGTTCTTAGCTATTCGGCTAATAGCCTTATGCAATTACCATACTATCAATAATCCAATCACATTCATTACTCAAGTATAGTATTTTCACATTCGCAATAATATTACATACAATAGCCGATTCTTCTTACTTTGTATTTATGCATCTATTTGATCATTAGTTTAGTTCAAACACCCATACACCAAGATTTATCAAGTTTAGCATGAAACATAACCTTAATCCTCAATGACCGCTATGGCGAAAATCCTAGTCAACCCAAAATCACAATTTCTAACACATAATTGTTCATAACACAATTAAAGCATCCTCTCCATTCCAACACTTGAAGACACATACATTTCCCACAAATCTCCAACTTCATATTCGGCCTTAGTGTACATACACAAGCTGATTTTTTTCTTCCTATCATCCAACCTAACTATATGAATATTTAACTAGCTCACACTTCACCCATCCACAATCACTCATTTAACACAAAGAAAATAATCAACTCCCTTCACTATCTACCATGGCCGAATACTTCATGCACCACCCAAATCCAAAATTTTAACATGGGCTAGTTCAAGAACTTAGTAATCAACTTACATTAAGCTGAAATTTCAAAATCTAACATGAATTACTAACCTTGTTTTGAGCTTAAAGTTGACCGAAATCTCCCCTCCCCCTTTCTTTCTTCAATTCGGCTAAGAGAGAACCAAAGGAAATGAAGCTCTCTTTTTTTTTTCTTTCTTTGCTCCATTCACGGCAAATTGGGGGGGGAGGCATCCACACACTTTTTTTTTTATTTTATTCCCCTTTCTTTTTAATTCCTTTCTTTATTTTAGTATGTCTCCCATAATCCAATTTCTTATTATAATATCTAAGGCAAACAAATATATTGCCCATCATCAATCTAACTTGGCCGGCCACCATAAGGAAAATTTGGCAATTTGACATGCAAGTCCAAGCATTTTCTAATATGTATCAATAGGCCACTTTAACATTAGCCTAGCACATTTCTCAATTTCCTCACATAAGTCCTTTTTAATAAATTTGACCTACGAATGACGAAATTAAGGCACGGAATTTTCACATATGTACGTTCATGCACAATAAACATAGAAAATAATAATTAATTATTCTTGTGTCTCGGTTTTGTGGTCCCGAAACCACATCCCGACTATGATCAATTTTGGGATGTCACATACCTTTTTTTTGGTATTGATACTTTTTGAAAATAATCGATACCTTTCTTAAAAAACGATACCAAACTTGTATTTTGTTTCTCATAAACCCTAAAAGGTATCGATTTGGTATCTATAAAATATTTTTTAATTATCAATTTTTTTCATTCCAACGGTCACTGAATTAGCATTTATGACAAAAAAAATATCGATACCCTTTTTGAAGGTATCGATACTCGAAATTGCAGGTGAAATAAATGCTCTGGTTTTACATCCCCAACGGCCATATTAACTTCTTCCACCATCCTCAGTGACTGGAAATCTATTAAGGGGTATAAATACCATCTTTTAAAGTCCTACAACATTCAAGAAAAGTATTTCAAGCAAAAAGCATCAAACAAACAATCTTGGAGCTTAAATTTTCATATTGTTCTTACATACACTTGTGAGCTTTATCTCCTTCATTTTGCTCAAGTGTATTTCATTGTATTTGTGCTTCAATTTGCAAATTAATTTATCTTGTAAGGATTGTTTCTTTGTTTCTCTTTGAGAGGTTTTGAAATTTAAGATTTGGGGTAGAAATCTTAATGAGTTGTAAGGTTGAACCTTATCCTTAAAGGTTGTACAAATTAGTGAATTTGGGATAAATCCTTACTGGTGGAAGGCTAAGGTAGTGGAGTAGGCAATTGGGGCTAAACCATTCTAAATTCTTTGTGTTCTTTATATCATTCTTGCCTTGCTTTCACCAAAAATTTTAAAGTTTGCTTCATCGAGCTTTCAATTAGTATCAGAGCTAGATCTCTAATGATGATTTTACCAGCAAGAGAGAAGATCCTCAAGGTTTTTTAGATAGAAGCTCAAGTTAAGAATTCTCCTACATGGCATCGGAGCAAATTTCCACCATATTGGGAGAAAGGCATTCCACCATGAGGCCTCCTCTATTCAATGGCACCAACTACTCATATTGGAGAATAAGAATAAAGCTATTCATCCAAGCCAACGACTATGATGTTTGCAGGATAGTTACTAATGGACCATCCATTCCAATAAAGAGGGTAGAAGGTGTTATTGTCCCAAAGAAAGAGAATGAATGGGATGAAAATGACATCAATAAGGTGCAATTAAATGAAAAGGCTATGCATACTCTCTTTTGTGCTCTTACTCCCAATGAGTACAATGGAGTCTCATTGTGTGACAATGCTAAAGAAATATGGGATAAACTTGAAGTCACCCATCAAGTGAAAAATAGAGTTAAGGAGTCTAAGATAACTCTTCTCTTTTATTATGAGTTATTTAAAGAAAAATCAGAAGAACGAATCAAAGAGATGTCTGATCGCTTCACTCATATCATGTAACAGCCCGATTTTGGGCCTAATCAGAATAGTGGTTTCAAGACCACAAATTTGACGTAAGAAAATTTATTTTTATTATATTTTTATGGTATAAAATTTCACAAAATACTTTTGTAAAAATTTCGTTCGAAAATTTTGACGTTTGGGCACTTAATTTAGTCAAAAGGACTAAATTCTTAAAAAATGCAAAAGTTGAGTTCTACATGCTAGAGGTCCATTTGTTATGAAATTTTAAATTGGAGGTCCTTATATAGTAATTAGACCATTGGTTAATTTGTTGGACAAAAATGGACATGAAATAGGTGAAATGGAATATTTTTAAGTTAGGGGCATTTTGGTCATTTAGTAATTAAAATGAATTAAAAACAAAATTAAAAACCAATTTTTGTCCATCTTTAAGCTATGGCTGGAACTTGCATGGAGAAACCATGGTTAGGGTTTTTCAAGCTTCCAAGCTCGATTGTAAGTCCGTTCTAGCCCTATTTTTAATGATTTTTCCGTTTTTGCAATCCTATAACAAGATCTATCTATTTCTACCATTTATTTGAGCTAAGGTTGATGTTTAAAAATTTACCCTTGTGCTACATGTGTGTATTTGGATGTTTAAGGGAGGAATATGAATGTTTGTTGTGTGTTAAACGACTTTTACTAAGTAGTTTTCGGTGAAAACGCTAAAAAGGACTAATTTGTAAAAGTTATAAATTTCGTGTGATTTAGTGGAAATTGTGGGATGCTATAGTTATGAAAATGATTCGGCTAGGCTTAAAGTGCAAAGAAATTGAATGAAGATCATTTTATGAGCCTAGGGGCAAAAGTGTAAATATGTGGAACTTTAGAGGAAAAAATGTAATTTTTCCATAGTATATTTTTGGATCACATTGACTAATGTGACTAATAAATAGATTAAATGTGATGTTATAGATCAAAGAAAATGATGTTTAGACCTAGAATGGGGGAAAAATGAGAAATTGATGGTTAAGTCCCTTTTTGCCATTTTGGTGTCGAGGTAAGTTTGTATGAAAATAATGCAACATGTTATTATTATATGTTTAATGCTTAAATATTGCATGAAATGTATATGTATATGTATTTGTCTTTATGAAATTGATTCATGATGTCTTAATGACGACTCGACAAAAGTTTGTGTCTTAGAAATCTTGATTGAACCCTAGGAATAGCTAAGATATGGATATCGCGACATGTGAGTATTGAGATCCCGTATAAGACCATATTTGGGATATGGCATCAGCATCGATAAGAGATCCTGTATAAGACCACTTCTTGGACATGGCATCGGCATCAGTCTGAAATCCCATGTAAAACCATAACTGGGATATGGCATTGGCATCGATATGAGGCCCCGTATAAAACCATGTCTTGGACATGGCATCGGCACCGCTATGAGACTTCGTGTAAGACTGTAGCTGGGCTATTGGCATCGATGTGTGATCCCATGTAAGACCACGTCTGGGACATGGCTCTGGCATCCTATTATGTGTATGATGATTCCGAGTATCTTTTAGTATTCCAAGTGGTTCAATGGGTAATTCAAAGATAATGTCAAAGTTGTGATAATGTATGATTACGTTACGAAGTGGTACAGGTATGTACGCAACACTCATGAGGAATAATTTTGGTTTATGATGCACCTTTGGTAAAGATGCAAATAATTAAGTCATGCTTATGAGATTGAAATTTTGATGACCTTGTGATTATGGGTCTAGTCTTGTGATGTATAAAAAAATGTATTTTTACCATGATGGTGGAAATGATTTGTAAAGGTGTTATAAACTTAGTATCATCACTTTACACTACAATAGTTTTGGACAGCAGCAGCAACCTGACTTTGAAAATCCACCAAAAATTGTAGAAATTGAGTTCAAGGTTGAATAAAATATGAAATTAAATATTATTGAGTCTAGTTTCACATAGAGGAAACGGTGTAAGCAAAAGAATTTCATATTATGAGATATTTAAATTTTTGCGAGACAGGGTCAGAGTGATTTCGGGCTCCCTTGTCTTAACTTTGGAAAATCATTAAAAATTGTAGGAAAATGATTATGGGTTAGAATTCATTTGAATAAATCCCTAATAAGTATATTTTCAAGAGAAATAGACGAGAGCATTATCCAAATTCCGTACTCTGAGATAATTAATTTTTAGTAAAGAAAGGTCAAAGCTATCAGGGTAACTTTGAAGAATAAACTGTACTTATTTCCTAATCCATAAATTTTGAAAATTTTATGGTAGAAATATATACGAGTATAGTTTCAAATTCTTTTAACGGATCTTAATTCATAATTCTGTAGCTCAAGTTATCAATAATTTAGTGACTGTGACTCGCGTAGACAGCTTGGCAGGAATATGAATAAATAGTGGAACTAAGTGTAATTATGATTGTTTTAACTTGAGATCATGATGTGAGAATTGGTAGAAGCATGTTAATAGATTGCTTATTATCTTCATATGGACTTACTAAGCTATACAGCTTACCCCCTCCTTTTCATTTCTTTAGTGTTGTCAGGTTAGCTCGGGGCTGGAGATCGTTGAAGGCAGCATCACACTTTGGGGTATCGATAAACCTTAAATGTTTTCAAGTGAGTGGCATGTATAGAGACTTAGTCCTTTGTGTTATGTGTTTAATGGTTTGGCCAAATGTATTGTCTTATAATGATTCAAGTGTATATAGCCAGGAGATGTGGCTTATATTGGTTATGGGTTTGTAAACCTATTTATCCATGTGCAATGTACTAACACCTTGAAATTTGATCATGTGCTTATATGTACCAA
Organism: Gossypium arboreum; assembly: GCF_025698485.1. Classification (NCBI taxonomy): domain Eukaryota; kingdom Viridiplantae; phylum Streptophyta; class Magnoliopsida; order Malvales; family Malvaceae; genus Gossypium; species Gossypium arboreum. The sequence goes on from NC_069071.1 coordinate 12,122,129, forward strand.
GATCTTGTGTGATGTGGTTATACTTGTTTGCTATAATTAAGTTGAAGTTAATTAGTATGATGATAACCGTGGTATAAAACTATAAGTGGTATTATAATAGACAAGGCCAAATGAGTATGAGAAACACAAGTATGATGACATGCAAATGTTATGTTTGTAACTTAATTGAGGATGTTTAATCTTTAATTGGATACCATGTTCTATTCCTTTGATGTTGTATAAGTGTGTGAGGGATTAAGGTTGACCAATGTAACAGTCCGATTTTAACCCTAGTCGAAATAGTGGTTTTGAGACCACAAATCCGAGTCTAAAAAGTATTTTAATATTATTTTCTGTGTCTGTGATATGTGAATTTATATCTGTACAGTTTCTGTGATTTAATTTTTCTGTTTTTGTGCTTAATTATGAAAAATGATTAAATCGCAAAAAGTGTAAAACTTGAGTGCTAGATGATAAAGCACCTAATTGGTTTGGCTTTTAAAATAGAGGTCCTTGCATGTCAATTGTACCATTTGTTTAAATGGTGGACAATTATGGGCATTAGTGGATGGAAATATATGTTTTAATAATGAAGGGCAAAATGGTAAAAGGTGAATTTATGTTAATTTAATAAAACAAAAGGCATGAAATTAGTCATTTGTTCATCATCTTTGTCGAATTCATCAAAGAAAAGGAAAGAAAATTTAAGCTTACTGTTTCGGCTTTGATTCTCTTTGATTCAAGGTTCGTTTTTGTTCCGTTTTTTGATAATTTCTGCGTTTCTGTGATCGTTGTTTTGTGTTCTTCAAAACCCATACCTAAGTTTCTATTTTTTTTGGAGTTTATAAAATGTGCCATTGATGATTATATGAGCTTTATAGTACTCTTATATGGATTATGAAAGATATATGTTGAATTATTATGTTTTGTTCTTGAATATTTGATGAAATGAGCTATTTGGGCTAATTTGTGAAAATGAGGTGTTGAAGGACTAATTTGTGAATTAAACATGTTGTATGGGCTTATATGGAATCCATGTATATTTGGTCAAGCTATAGTCTTGGTAAATTTGGTATATTTGTGAATTTGTGAAAAATGGACAAAAGTGTCAAAATTTGAAATTATAGGGGCTAAATTGTAATGTGCCCTAAATATGTATTCATGGGCTATTTTGAAAGAAGTATATGATTGAATGGTTGAATTTGAATTGTATTAGATCAAGAACAAAGAAAATCAGACTTAGATCGAGGGAAGTCTAAAGTAGTCGAATAGTCGACTCATTTTCGTCCGAAATCCGTACAAGGTAAGTCAAACTACACTTATATGTTAAGTTGATTAAATTATGTATTTACAAACTACTATCTGCATTGGATGGCCTTGAGAGCCTGATAAAAGAACGTTGGTATTGATCTAAATTATCGTGTAAGACCGTGTCTGGGACACAGGCATCAATTTGAAATTTAAGTGTAAGACCATGTCTGGGACATCGACATCATATCTGTTTTCGTATATAACCCTATCTAGGACAGAGGCATCGATACCAAATTACATGTAAGACCACGTCTGGGACGTCGACATTGTACTTGTCTGTGAATATTTATTCCGTTTCTGAAATGTCCGTTGATAAATTATGAGATATGAAATGTATAATTTATATAGGTACGTTTGTATCGTACTAGATTTCTGAAGAGAAAAGACTATGTTTTTGTGAAGTAAGGAAATATTATATGAGACAGTTGTGAAATCTGACCATTTACTATTATTTTTATGTTATAATAGTTGGGAATTTGTATTTGACTTACTAAGCTCTTCGTAGCTTACTCTGTGTAATTTTTATCTGTTTTATAGTTATCGTAGCTACGGAAGGCTCGGGATAGTCGAGGATTGTCACCACACTATCAAGCTCATTTTGGTACTTTTGGAAATGTACATATTTATAAGTATGGCATGTATAGGCTAGAATGTCTATGTATTAAGTTTGAATTGTATATATATTATGCCATGTCAATTGGCTAGCAAATGTTAAGTTTTGTGCATAGTTTTAATGCATGTTTTGAAATGTGCTATGTTCTAATGCGTATTAGTCATTTGTGAGCATTGAATTGGTTGGAAATGTTGATATACTTGTTGCATATTAATGTTTGTAGGATTGGAACCATATGGCATGGCAAATTGGCTTAAACCAAGCCTGCATTGTGCCACAAGGTCAGGAAACACGGGGTGACTTGTGGCCATGTGAGAAAGTCAATAGCTAGCTAAATTTTACACGGTCATGGCACACGGCCGTGTCTGTTGGCCGTGTTAAAAAGTCAGTATAGGACCTCTTTTTGGCACAGTTGGACCACATGGGCGTGTCTTGTGCCCGTGTGAGTCACACGGCCTAGTCACACGGGCATGTGACTTTGTCAGTGTTGGAAAGTTTGATTAAGTTCTGAAAATTCTGAATAGGTTCGGTTTAGTCTCGACCTTCCCTAAATGAATGTTTTAAGTCTCGTAGACCATCTTAATGGATGAATTGTGGATGAATATTTATGTATTGATATTATATGATATCTGTGAATCTGTGTTACTCTGAAATGCTCTGTCTGTCCGGTGACTCCCCTTTCCTATTCCGGTGACGATTACAGGATAGGGGTGTTACAACCAAGGCTTGGAAAATAGCCTAAGTCTTGGCCACATGGACAGAGACACGACCGTGTGTCTTAACCGTCTAGAAGACACGGCCTAGCACACGGGCGTGTGTCTTGGCCGTGTGACCTTAAAATATTACTGACGTCATAAACAGATAGTTACATAGGCTGAGGACATGGGTGTGTCCGAGCCACACAAGCGTGTGTGACCACACAGCCTACCCACACGGGCGTGTGACTCTTCAAAACTAGAAAATTTTCTAAGTGTTGTAAAAGGTTTGTAAGTTCTCGGTTTAGTCCCGAACCACCCTCGATGTATGTTTTGGGCCTTGTAAGCCCATATAAGGGACATTATGAATATGAATGAATATTTTTAATTTGAACAAAATTTTTTTGTGGCCAGGTTTTACATAGTTACGTATGTTTAAGTCCGATAATGTCTCGTACCCTGTCCCAACCTCAAACTACGGTAAGGGATGTTACAAGTAGTGGTATCAGAGCTATGGTTTAGTCGATTCTCAGACTAACCTAGCGTAATGTAAGAGTCTATCTATACATGCCAAATAATTTATGATAGTATGATGTCTCCCGACGTAGATGAGATCTATCTCGCTTAGACAGAGATACACTCCAACTAAGCTACATCCGACCATGTTGATATTGATACTAAAGTATCTAAGTAAAATACACTTATGATGAATTGAGGCTTATAAAAGTATGAATAAAGGTTTATGATGTGTATGCGATGATTTACGAGATGAAAGTTTATGTCATGATCAGCTCATCCATGTTGGTTTGGCATTCATATGATGCCATGTGTCTGACTTGTTTGATTACATGAATATAATAAGTAAAGTTACTCAAAAATTGACGAAATGTGTATTTATGTACGCTTGTTTGAATAAATGCAACTAGTAAGTTTGTGTAACATAAATACGTATGTTAATTTTCCTGAGGTGAATTATATGATTAGGATGATGTTATGTTAATGATGAATGCAAAGTCATATGTATGTATTTATGATAGTCAAGTTAAAGGCTTTACGACCTCACCCCCTTACCAGTGTTGCTCTATGACGAAAATTCACGAGAATTATATTGAATAAGTTCACAAGTATGAAACTAAAGAGTTTAGTGATGAAATAATTGGTAATGCATATAGAGATTAGAATAGTTTGGAAAGTGAATACAATTTTGGAAGAAATATCGGAATGTTTTAAAGATTCTACAAATCATGTAAGGTCATGGTTAAAGAAGAAAATTAGGTATGAAGTCCAAACGTATGTTGCTGGAATTCCTCCTGAATTGGTTTTCGTTAATGAATGGAGTACTATGGGGTTCATGATAATAGAATTAGTCAAAGAAATGAAAATTGAGTTGTAAAGATGTTTGTGTGTGATAGTTGCGATTGAATAAATTATGATAACTTTTCTGGGTGTTCCATATATTAAATTATCCTCAGGAGTTTATATGATTGTTTTCTTTCTAATGAAAATATTATTGTATGAGTATCTTGACTAACTCTAATGTCAGATGAAAGCACTGTGAGTCTGTTTGAATTACAATCGACATTTTCTTATCTCTCTGGGATTCTATTCTATTATGTCGGGGAAAAGACGATGGTAAAAATTTATGTAAGGTTATTCTTTTGTTTCTATTGGATGATGCTTTGTTTGATGTGTATATACGAAAATTATATTATCTTTGTTACAAAGGAAGTCCAGAGCTGATAAACAGTGTTTTTCTTCTGATTTTCTCTGGGGAATCATCCGGATCTTTATAATTATTTCCTTATGCGTTATGTTCTCGGATTTCTGTTCTGATATCATATTTGGGTTTTCTTATCGTCTTTATTGTGTAAATTATCGGACCTGGCTCATCTTTAAAGTATGTTCTTTAGTCTGTGATGACTATGTTTATTATGATTATATTCCTGGATTCGACAATAGGAATGGTGTAACAACCCGCTTTAGACCCTAATCAGAATGGTAGTTTTGAGACCACGAATTCGAGTTAAAAAAATATCTTAAAATTATTTTCTGTGTTTATTATGTGTGAATTTATATGTGTGAAATTTTCGTGATTTAATTTTATTGTTTGAGTGCCTGATTAAATAAAAGGACTTAATCGCGTAAAATAAAAATTTGATGGTTGTTTGTAAAAGCAAATCAAAATCATGCTCTTTGTATGTAGCTATTGAGCCGAAAATGATAATGCTTGATAAGTGACTTGTGTTTGAATTCTAGTTATGAAAATGAAATATAGATGTGTCATGATTTATTGATATGTGCATGAATATTCGGATGATAACCGGGCTAAGTCCCGAAGGCATTTGTGCTAGTGACTAATTCGGGCTAAGCCTCAAGGCATTTGTGCGAGTTACTATATCCGGCTAAGTCCCAAGGCATTTGTGCGAAGTTACTATATCCGGCTAAGTCCCAAAGGCATTTGTGCGAAGTTACTATAACCAAAGCTAAGTCCCAAGGCATTTGAGCGAGTAGCTATATCCGCTAAATCAAGGTACTTGGTTTGGGAATGAGCAATCTTGCTGTAATAATTTCAATTAATACGCCCGTAAAACCCCAACGATGAGGTATGTTTTGTATATGCATTGGAATAATTGATTCCTTTTAAATAGTATTCGCTCAATCGATTAACAAGCTTCCGGCCTTTAGTCAAGTTGATTCCTTATGTATGAATATAAGGGTTGGAAATGTGACGTAGGTATGATTGTGAGAATATGTGTATATGAAATTATTCGTTTAGTCATATGAATGCTATACTTGATTGTGCATGATTTCATTACTCAAAACGCATTTAAGCATTAAATGTTTATTCCGCTTTTTGATTCTTTGTTTTATAGATTTTGGTTCGTCACCATCGGATTCGGAGTGTCAAAGTCAAAGTCATCCACACTATCAAAGCCCTTTTGGTACTCTTTTAGTTGAACTCGAAAATGGCATGTATAGGACTACCCTTTTGTTGTTGGTCATGTACCTTTCGGTAATGTATATATTTGGATAGCCATGCGAAAATGGCTTATATATATTTTGAGCATAGCATTATAATCATTTTGTATGTTGTTCATGGAGTGTTATGGAAATGTTGGTAACGATTAGCCATTGGAATGGTTAATCACGAACATTTTGGTGCTATGTATGACAAAATTTTAGTTGATCCATGGAAAACCATGAAATAGGTAAAGTTTACCTTAAAAATAGATGCTGACAGCAGCAGTGATGTGGATTTGAAAAATCACTAACAATAGTAGGAATGGAATTAAATAGTGAATAAATTATTTAATCGAACCTTTATGAATCTATTTTCATATGAAAGTAACGAAATGATCATATGAGCCTTATTTTATGAGATGTTTAAGTTTTCATGAAACAGGACCAGAGCGATTTCTGGATCCCCTGTTCCAACTTTGGAAATTCACTATAAATTAACCAGAGATAATTAGAAGTCATTCCCTATATTTAAAGATTCCTTTTTAAGTCTAGTTTCTTTAAAAACAAACAGCATAAGTATTGAAGCTCTGTACAAGGAGATATCTAAGTCGTAATACATGAAGGTCAGAGTAGTTGAACCCTGAAATAGGGGAGACTTCAACTAATAAACTGTAGTAATTGGCTCGACCTAAAATTCTAGAAAAACATTTGTAGATGGACATATGAATCTAGTTTCAGGAAAAATTTACGGAACTGGTTTTCTAGTTTTGGAACTCGAGATATGATTTTTAAGGTGACAGTGACGCAGTTAGCCAGCTTGTCTGGAAATTTTAAAATGGACTGTGCAAATAAATGAATTAAGTCTGTTAGCACCTCGTGTTCGACTCCGGCAACGGTCTCGGGTACGGGGTGTTACAAATGGTAGATCCTGTTAGACAGAATAAACTAAAAATGTGGCTTATATCCCCAAATATTACCCTATAAAACATTGGGATAACTAGCCTATACCCCATAAATAAGGTATTGAAATTACCTTAACTGAATACTGGGAGACAGGGTTTTGAAAACTTGAGAACTCTTGCACTTTTCACTCCTCGGTAATACCTAGAATCCAATGAACACACATCATGGGGAAGGAGTCACCATTCGGTAATCACAGAACACTAAGAGAAGAAGTATTCGGCTTTTAGAGGGAGGAAGAAGAAACGAATTTGAGCTGATATAGCAATAACAGAGAAATAACAGAGAGGACGTATGAGTACTTACCGATTCGACAAAACCCTTATAAGCCAAAATAACAGAGAAGAATAGTAATCACCCAAACCAAAATATAAGGTAAATCGAAAGAAGATTAAGAGAAGAACAATAGCAGTCGGCTTAAAGAAGAAGCCCACAACTACAGAATCCAAACTAAAGAAATGAGGAAAAGTAGAAGGTGTTCAGCTAGCAATAGGAAAAGAGACGCTTGAAGAAGATGAATGAATGGCGATAGGGAGAGAAAAGAGTATTTGGCTACTGCTCAAAGAAGATAAAAGAAATGAGCACGTTAACAAGAATAAGCCAGACTTGAAAAGAATGCCAAAGTAGAAAAAATACTCGAATGGTCAAAATGCAACACGGCTACTCCAAAACAGGCTTGAGCCCAAAAGAGAGAAAAACAAAAGGAGAATAGCTACCGAAACAAAAAGCCAAAAGCTAGACAATTTTGACGCTAAGTATTTGACTAATTTGGTACCCAAAGCTCACGAAGATCTCGGTATAACTTGTTTTCACCAGGATGCATAGCATATGGACTACTATGCGCCTCTTGCAGTATAGACTGCCCCATATCAGAATCCCTCGGTATACAAACTCTCCCACGGAAACACAATACCCCCTCACTATTTAGCCAAAAATCCGTAGTCTCACCATTCTCAACTTGTCGAAAGCGAGAAACCAGTGACTCATCTAACAATTGTTTATTCTTAATTTGCTCAGTCCACATCGGTTTTACTAGAAGCTCAGCTAATAAACTACCATCATCAAACAGGCTGAGACGAGCAAACATCGCTCTCAAATCAGATACATCCCTCCAAGTTAGCGCGTCCGCTACCATGTTAGCCTTACCAGGGTGGTACACAATCGAGCAATCATAATCCTTAAGTAGCTCTATCCATCTTCACTGCCTAAGATTCAACTCCTTCTGAGTAAGAAGGTATTTGAAACTCTTATGATCTATGTAAATAATGCACTTCTTACCGTATAAATGGTGCCTCCAAATCTTTAATGTGAACACTACTACAGCCAACTCCAAGTCGTGAGTAGGGTAATTCGCCTCGTGAGGCTTAAGCTAATGTGATGCGTAAGCAACCACTTTACCCTCCTACATCAGCACACAACCCAATCTGATGTGCGACGCATCACTTTAGACAGTAAACTCCTTCCCAGACTCTGACTGTATTAAGACAGGGACCTCAGTCAGAACCTTTTTCAGTTTTTCAAAACTCTATTGTTTCCTGTTAGTCCAACTAAACTGTACTCCTTTTCGCAGTAACTTAGTCAGAGGTGCAGCAATTATAGAAAACCCCTCCACAAAGCATCTATAATACCCAGCCATGCCCAAAAAACTTCAAATCTCAGATATAGTCTTCGGTGGTTTCCAATCTAATACGACTTTGATCTTTTGAGGATCAACCCTAATCCCCTCAACAGATACCACGTGACCCAAAAATGTCACTTCTCGCAGCCAGAACTCACACTTGCTGAACTTTGTATATAGCTGCTTCTCCCTCAAAATTTGCAAAACAGTTCGAAGATGCACATCATGATCCTCCTCAGTTCTTGAATACACCAGAATATCATCTATAAAGACAGCTACGAACCGGTCTAGATAGAGTTGGAACACCCTATTCATGAGATCCATAAAGGCTGCTGGTGCATTTGTAAGCCCAAACGGCATTAATAGGAACTCATAGTGTCCATACCGAGTCCTAAACACTGTCTTGTACACATCAGCCTCCTTAACCCGTAGGCTGATGGAATCCAGAGTAGCGATCGATCTTGTAGAAAACTAAAGCTCCTTTAAGTTGATCAAAAAGATCATTCCTTGGAAGTGTAACATCCCGAAATAGTGCCTAAATGGAACAGTGGTTGTGAAACCATAAATCTGAGGTATAAAAATTTATTTTATTATCATTTTAAGGTCTATGGCATGATTGCATGATTGTGTGAAAATTTCGTTTAGAAATTTTATCGATAGAAGGTCAATTCGATATTTAGGACTAAATTGCAAAAGTTGTAAAATGTGTGTTCTAGTTCACAAAGGTACTAAGTACTTGTGAGTAATGGGTTTTTAAAGTGGAGGTCCTTGGATAGTAATTAGACCATTATACTAGTTTGGACAAAAATACCTAAAGGAAGATAAAACACTATAGTTTTTAATTAAGGGCATTTTGGTCATTTAGTTATTAAAATGAATTAAAAACAACATTAAAAGCCATTTTTTGTCCATCTTCAACCCCTTGGCCGAATTTCACATGAGGAAGACATAGCTAGCATTTTTCAAGCTTCCAAGCTCGATTGTAAGTCCATTTTAGCCTGGTTTTTAATGTTCTTTACGTTTTTAGAGTCCCGATAACTTGATTAAGCTTATTCTAGCAATAATTTAACCTAGGGTTTATACTTTGAAAAATACCCACAGGTGAAATGTGTTTATTTTGATGTTTTATGGTAGAATATGAAGCTTGAAATTGTGTTAAACAACTTTTGCTAAGCGATTTTACGTGAAAACGAGTAAAACGACATAATCGGTAAAAATACCTAATGTTCATAAGTACATGTTAGAGTGAGAATTTGATGTTCCCATCGAAGGGAAAAATGTTTAGCATGTCATAAAACATAAGAAAATAGGATGAAGTTTAATTTTTGAGCCTTGGGGAAAAAGTGTAAGTATGTAAAACTTTATTGGGCAAAACTATAATTTTTCCAAAGTTTGAGTCAAGGACTGTTTTAATAAATGTGAGTATTAAATAAGCTAAGTTTTTTATTATAGATCAAGAAGAAAAAAATCCAGAGTTAGACAGGGAAAGAAAAAGATAGTGGACTAAATTGATATAGTTGATCGTATTTTATTTCGAGGTAAGTTTGCGGTAAATAAATGCAATATTCTATTATTTTATGTTAATGTTGTTAATTTCCAGCATGTTTATATTTATTTGATGAAATTATTCAAAGAAGACTCAAGCATGAATTAACGGAGAAGTAATTTCAGAAAGTCCCGATTGAACCTTAGGAATGTGTAGGATACAAATGTCATGACATTAGGGTTTAAGGATACCATGTAAGACCATGCCAAGGCATGGCAATTGGTAAGGTTTCTAAGGCAAGGATATCATGTAAGACCATTTCAAGACATGGCATTGATAAGTTTCTATAAGGCGAAGGTCCCATGTAAGACCATGCCAAGGCATGGCATTAGTGAGTTCATAAGGCAAGGATACCGTGTCAGACCATGTCGAGACATGGAAATGGTAAGCTTCAAAGGATACCACGTAAGACCATGACAAGTCATGGAAATGGTAAGGTACCCGTATATCCTTAGTATTCCAAGTGGTTCAATAGGAAAATTTAAAGAGAATATCAAGGTAAGGTAAGGTAAGACGAGTTATACTAAAAAGGGTAAGACAAGTTCATGCTAGAAGAGCAAAGGTAAGTACATAATGTTCATGTATGCTTGATAAGGAAAAAGGTAAGTAAAATGTATTAATAAATTTGATCAAGTAAGTAAGTATTTAAGTAAGTGAGTAAGTGAAGAAGTTTAAAATATGTCTATGACAATTAATGAAGTTACATTAATTAGTATCATGCCAAGTAGTAAGATAATTCTTATGAATGTTGTTATTTATTTGCATGCAAACTTACTAAGCTTAATGCTTACCCCCTTTATTTTCCTTATTTTTATAGTTTTGTCAAGCTAACTCGGGGATCGTAAAAAATACGCCGAGGTCCCGCACACTATCACAAGGATTATTTTTGGTATAGCTAGACGTTTCATTTTGAGTATGGCATGTATAACATCGTAGCCATTTTGTGTGTATTATCTTATAATATGGCTAATGAATGGTATGTAAATTCTTGATAATTATTAGCTGTTGGAATGGCTAATCAAGGACATGTTTGGTGTTATGTATGCCTAAATGCTAGTTATTCCATGGAAATCATGAAAAAGGTAAAATTTGCTTCAAAACAATATCCGACAGTAGTAATGACATGAATTTGAAAAATCACTAAAAATATTAGAAATGGATTTAGATAGTGAATGAGACATATAATTAAATATTATTGAGTCTATTTTCATATAAAAGAAACATAGTAAATAAAGGAATTGTATTTTATGAGATATTTAAATTTTGGTGAGATAGGGTTAGAGTGATTTCTGAATCCCTTGTTCTGACTTTAGAAATTCACTAAAAATTGTACAAAAATAATTAGGAGTTATACTTTATATGTAAAGATTCCTTATTGAGTCTACTTTTAATATAAATAAACAGAATGGTTATTTTTATTCTGTACAGGGAGAAGATTAATTCATAGTGAACAGAGTCAGAGTAGCCAAACACTGAAACAGGGGAAAATTTAACTAATAAATTTTACTAATTGGCTGGACCAAAAATTCTGAAAAAAAAAATCAGTAAGAAGATATACAAGTCTAGTTTTAGATAAAATTTACAGATTTGAATTTTGAATTTCGTAACTCGAGTTATGTTTATTTAGTTACTATGACGCAGATGTACAGTTTATTTATGAAAGATGAAATAAATTATTTTGATTTGTTTAAGTGATCGGAAAATTTTTATTGATTCCGGTTTGTTCTCGAACCATTTAAATTTCATGTTTTAGGGTCTTGAGAACCCTTTTCAGGGACATAATGAAAGAATGAAACTATATTAATTTTAAAAGTAAATTTTTATGCCCCAAATTAGTAAGCTAAGTCTGGTAATGCCTTGTGCTCGACTCCAACGACAGTCTTGGGTAAGGGATGTTACATTTATTGGTATCAGAGCAAAGGTTTAGTTGGTTCTCGGAATATTTAGTATGAGTAAGAGTCTATGCCATACTTATATGTTGATAATGTGATGACTCCTGACGAGTTTAAAATGTTTTCTTTTATAGTTATGGATCCCGAACAAGCTGGTGCAGATGATGTAGATAGTAACGCGTCGGCTCCCGTAGAAGGGACGGTGCCACCAGATAGTAGTAAAAGGCCCGCTACAGTTAGTCAAGGAGGAGGTGCTCGAGAAGCCTTCTTCCAAGCTATGAATGAATGGTTTGCCGAGTTTGTTCGTACGAATCTAGCTGTTAGACCTCCACCCCCTCATGATCATCAAACCACCCATGTAGCTCCCCCAGTCACAGGTATGGTTATAAGAGAAAAGCCACCAGTTGAAAAAATCAGAAAACAATGAGCCGAAAAGTTTCAAGCTACAAAAGATGATGATGTAGAAAAGGTAGAATTTTGGCTCAAGAATACTATCAGAGTCTTTGATGAGTTATCCTGCACACCTGAGGAATGTATGAAATGTATGAAATGTATTGTATCATTTCTTAGAGATTTGGCCTACCATTGGTGGAAGATACTTTTATCAGTTCTACCGAAAGAGAGAGTCACTTGGGATTTCTTTTAGGAGGAATTCTGTAAAAAGTACATCAATCAGAGGTTTGTTGACCAGAAAAGAAAAGAGTTTCTAGAGTTGAAACAGGGCAATATGGCAGTGACTAAATATGAGCGTGAGTTTGTTAAACTTAGCAATTATGCTCGAGGGTGTGTATCAACAGAGCTATTATGTGCAAAAGATTTGAGGATGGGCTTAATGATGATATCCGATTGTCGATTGGTGTCCTAGAAATAAAAGAGTTTGTTGTCCTACTTGAAAGAGCCTGTAAGATGGAGGAGCTGTTAAAAAGAAATGGCAAAGATTAAATTGAGATGCAAGGCATGAAGAAAAGACTAATGAGCAAGTCATTTCAGTCTACATCCAAGAGGCCTAGAGAGTTCTCCACTAGATCTAATTTTTCAGCTGGATATTCTAGCTAAAACAGAGGCAGAAGATTTATGAGTCTGAAAGTTCAGACCACTTCGATTGCAAGTGTAGGCAGTGTTCAGCCTAATAGACCAGAGTGTCCCCGATATGGTCGACATCACCCAGGTCAATGTCGAGCAACTGAGACAGGTTGTTTCCGATGTGGTGCACCAGACAATTTTATTCGAGAGTGTCCCGAGGTGATTAAAAGAGAAGCAATACCGAGTGTAAGATTAGGCAATGCTCCTGTTAGAGGTAGACCATTGAGAAATCCAGGAGTTAGGGCAAGTAATAGAGGTGCATCTAGAGATTCAGTAGTGAGGCCAAATGTTAGAGCACCTACGAGGACCTATGCTATCCGTGCTCGCGAAGAGGCATCCTCCCCCGATGTGATTACGAGTACATTTGCTCTCCATGATACTAGAGTTATTGCTTTGATTGATCCGGGTTCGACCCATTCATATGTTTGCATGAAATTGATGCCTAGTATGAGTATGCCTATAGAATCTACAGAATTTGTGATTAAAGTATCGAATCCATTAGGCAAGCATGTATTAGTATATAAAGTATGTAGAAATTGCCCTTTGATGATTAGAGGTCACTGTTTCCCAGCTGATCTCATGTTATTGTCGTTTGATGAATTTGATGTGATTCTTGGTATGGATTGGTTGACTACACATGATGTGATAGTGAATTGTGGAAAGAAATTCATTGAGTTGAAATGTGAAAATGGTGAAACTCTTCGGGTTAATTCAGAAAAGTCAGATAGTTCATTTGCCATGATTTTTGTTATGTCTACTCAGAAATGTTTGAGAAAAGGGTATGAAGCTTATGTTACATTTTTTGTTGAACGCTAAAGATCTAGAATTGAAAATTGAATCTGTGTCTGTGGTATGTAAGTTTCCCGATGTGTTTCCGGAAGAACTACCAGGTTTGCCTCCTGTTAGAGAAGTTGAGTTTGGTATTGAGTTGATTCCAGGTACCACACCCATTTCTATTGCTCCTTATAGAATGGCCTCGTCAAAATTGAAAGAATTGAAAGCTCAGTTGTAGGAATTAACAGATAAAGGCTTTGCAAGACCTAGTAGTTCACCATGGGGTGTACCGGTGCTATTTGTGAAAAAAAAAGACGGATCGATGAGGTTGTGCATAGATTATCGGCAGCTTAACAAGGTAACAGTAAAGAATAAGTACCCCCTGTCTAGAATTGATGATTTTTTTGATCAATTGAAGGAAGCTACTGTGTTTTCCAAGATAGATTTGAGATCCGGATATTATCAGTTGCGAGTTAAAGAGTAAAATGCCTCGAAGACTGCTTTCCAGACTAGGTATGGTCATTATGAGTTCCTTGTGATGCCATTTGGCTTAACTAATGCTCCTGCCATTTTTATGGACTTAAGGAATCGAATTTTCAGTTCGTACTTGGATAAGTTGGTAGTTGTGTTCATTGATGATATCTTAATTTATTCTCATGATGAGACTGAGCAGGTAGAGCATTTGAGGATAGTTTTACAGATTCTGAGAGATAATTAGTTGTATGCCAAGTTCAACAAAAGTGAGTTCTGGTTACGAGAAGTTGGTTTTCTTAGACATATTGTCTCAGGTGAAGGTATCGGGTTGATCCGAGCCAGATTTCAGCTATTGTTGATTGGAAACCTTCTAGAAATGTATTAGAAGTTAGAAGTTTTCTTAGTCTTGCCGGATATTATAGATGATTTGTAGAGGGATTTTCCATAATAGCTAGCCTACTGACAAGATTGCTATGAAAGGATGTCAAGTTTGAATGGACTGGGAAGTGTCAACAGAGTTTTGACAAGTTAAAGGCATTGTTGACGAAAGCTCCTGTTTTAGTACAACTAGAACCAGGTAAGGAGTTTGTGATTTATAGTGATGCGTCCTTGAATGGACTTGGTTGAATACTTATGCAGGAAGGAAAGGTAATTGCTTATGCCTCTAGACAGCTAAAGCCATATGAGAAGAACTATCCGACACATGATTTAGAGCTAGCTGCCATTGTTTTTGCGCTAAAGATCTGGAGACATCATTTGTACGGTGAGAAGTGCCGAATATTCACTGATCACAAAAGTTTGAAATATTTGATAACTCAAAAAGATTTGAACTTGAGGCAAAGAATATGGCTAGAGTTGATTAAAGATTATGAGCTAGTGATCGATTATCACCCAGGCAAGGCAAACGTTGTTGCTGATGCTTTGGGTAGGAAATCTTTGTTTGCATTAAGAGCTTTGAACACTAGTCTAGCCTTATCAAATGATGGTTTTATCTTAGTTGAGTTGAGAGCTAAACTGATGTTTCTTAAAGAAATTTGTGAAGCTCAAAAAAATGACAGTGAGTTGTTAGCCAAAACAACTCAGTGTGAGTCGAATTTAGAGTCAGATTTTCATATCAGTTCTGACGGTTGTTTGATGTTCAGAGATAGGGTATGTGTATTCAAAAGATCTTACAGGAAGCACGTAATAGTTCTTTGTCTATTCATCCAAGTAGTACAAAGATGTATAATGATTTAAAGGAAATGTACTGGTGGGTAGGAATGAAAAAGGACATTTCAAAGTTTGTTTCTAGATGCTTGATCTGCCAGCAGGTAAAGGCCGAACATCAGGTACCTTCAAGTTTTTTGCAGCCTGTGCTGGTCCTTGAGTGGAAATGGGACCGAGTTACTATGGATTTTATGACAGGATTACTGTAGACACCGAGAAAGAAATATGCAGTATAGGTTGTGATTGATAAGTTAACGAAGTCAGCTCATTTTATCCCAGTTCGTATGGATTATTCACTTGAAAAGTTGGCCGAGTTGTATATTTCAAAGATAGTCAGACTATATGAGGTACCATTATCGATCATTTCAGACAGATATCCGAGATTTACTTCACGATTTTGGAAGAAGTTATAGGAAGCTTTGGGCACAAAATTGCGTTTTAGGACAGCTTTCCATCTTCAGACCGATGGTCAGTCAGAGAGATTTATTCAGGTACTTGAAGATATGCTTAGATGCTATGTACTGGAATTTCAAGGCAGTTGGGAAAAGTACTTACCATTAGTAGAGTTTGCCTACAATAATAGTTATCAGTCGAGTTTGAAGATGGCACCTTGTGAAGCTTTGTATGGACGTAAATGTAGCACACCTTTGTATTGGATAGAGCTTAAGGAAAATCAGATTTACGGGGTTGATCTAGTTAAAGAAACAGAAGAGAAAGTAAAAGTCATCAGAGATTGCTTGAAAGCGGCTTCAGACAAACAGAAGTCGTATACAGATTTGAAGAGAAAAGAGATTGAGTATCAAGTTGGTGACAAAGTGTTTTTGAAAGTATCCCCGTGGAAGAAAGTTCTCAGATTTGGCAAGAAAGGCAAACTAAGTCCACGTTTTATTGGACCGTTTGAAGTGATTGAGAGAGTCAGACCATTAGGATATCGGTTAGCTTTGTTGATTGAGTTAGAGAAGATTCATGATGTATATCATGTGTCTATACTACGTCATTATCGTTCAGATCCGACACATGTGATTTCTCAGACAGAGGTTGAGATTCAGCCAGACATGACTTACAGTGAAGAACCGGTAAAGATTCTAGCTCGAGAGGTAAAGCAATTAAGGAACAAAAGTATTGCACTTGTGAAAGTATTATGGAATAGACATGGGGTAGACGAGGCTACATGGGAGCCGAAGAGGCTATGTGAAAAAAGTACCCAAATCTCTTCACAGGCAAGATTTTTGGGGACGAAAATCCCTAAAAGGGGGAGAAATGTAACATCCCGAAGTAGGGCCTAAAAGGAACAGTGGTTGTGAAACCATAAATTCGAGGTAGAAAAATTTATTTTATTATCATTTTCAGATTTATGGCATGATTGCATGATTGTGTGAAATTTTCATTTAGAAATT
Organism: Gossypium arboreum; assembly: GCF_025698485.1. Lineage (NCBI taxonomy): Eukaryota > Viridiplantae > Streptophyta > Magnoliopsida > Malvales > Malvaceae > Gossypium > Gossypium arboreum. Next base: position 12,138,638 of record NC_069071.1, read on the forward strand.
TTACCGACAGAGGGTCCAATTTGATATTTAGGACTAAATTGCAAAAGTTGTAAAATGTGTGTTCTAGTTCACAAAGGTACTGAGTACTTGTGAGTAATGGGTTTTTAAAGTGGAGTTCTTTGGATAGTAATTAGACCATTGGATAGTAATTAGACCATTATACTAGTTTGGACAAAAATACCCAAAGATTATACTAGTTTGGACAAAAATACCTAAAGGAAGATAAAACACCATAGTTTTTAATTAAGGGCATTTTGGACATTTAGTTATTAAAATGAATTAAAAACAAAATTAAAAGCCAATTTTTGTCCATCTTCAACCTCTTGGCCAAATTTAACATGAGGAAGACATAGCTAGGGTTTTTCAAGCTTCCAAGCTCGATTTTAAGTCTGTTTTAGCCCCGTTTTTAATGTTCTTTACGTTTTTGGAGTCCTGGTAACTTGATTAAGCTTATTCTAGCAATAATTTAACCTAGGCTTTATATTTGGAAAAATACCCATAGGTGAAATGTGTTTGCTTTGATGTTTTATGGTAGAATATGTGGTTATTTTGATGTTTTATGGTAGAATATGAAGCTTGAAATTGTGTTAAACAACTTTTGCTAAGTGATTTTATGTGAAAATGAGTAAAACGACATCATCGGTAAAAATAACTAATGTTCATAAGTACATGTTAGAGTGATTTGATGTTGCCATCGAAGGGAAAATGATCAGCATGTCATAAAACATAAGAAAATAGGATGAAGTTTAATTTTCAAGCCTTGGGGAAAAAGTGTAAATATGTAAAAGTTTAGGGGAAAAACTATAATTTTTCGAATGTTTGAGTCAATGACTGTTTTAATAAATGTGAATATTAAATAAGCTAAAATTTTTATTATAGATCAAGAAGAACAAAATCCGGAGTTAGACTGGGAAAGAAAAAGATAGTGGACTAAATCGATATAGTTGTCGTATTTTGTTTCGAGGTAAGTTTGCGGTAAATAAATGCAATATTCTATTATTTTATGTTAATGTTGCTAATTTTCAGCATGTGTATATTTATTTGATGAAATTATTCAAAGAAGACTCAAGCATGAATTGACGGAGAAGTAATTTCAGAAAGTCCCGATTGAACCTTAGGAATGTGTAGGATACATATGTCATGCCATTAAGGTTTATGGATACCATGTAAGACCATGCCAAGGCATGGCAATTGGTAAGGTTTCTAAGGCAAGGATATCATGTAAGACCATGTCAAGACATGGCATTGATAAGTTTCTATAAGGCAAAGGTCCCGTGTAAGACCATGCCAAGGCATGGCATTGGTGAGTTCATAAGGCAAGGATACCATGTCAGACCATGTCGAGACATGGAAATGGTAAGTTTCAAAAGGATACCATGTAAGACCATGATAAGTCATGGCAATGGTAAGGTACTCGTGTACCCTTAGTATTCCAAGTGGTTCAATGGGAAAATTTAAAGAGAATATCAAGGTAAGGTAAGGTAAGACGAGTTATACTAAAAAGGGTAAGACAAGTTCATGCTAGAAGAGCAAAGGTAAGTATATAATGTTCATGTATGCTTGATAAGGAAAAAGGTAAGTAAAATGTATTAATAAATTTAATCAAGTAAGTAAGTATTTAAGTAAGTGAGTAAGTGAAGAAGTTTAAAATATGTCTATGACAATTAATGAAGTTACATTAAGTAGTATCATGCCAAGTAGTAAGATAATTCTTATGAATGTTGTTATTTATTTGCATGCAAACTTGCTAAGCTTAATGCTTAGCCCCTTTATTTTCCTTCTTTTTATAGTTTTTTTGAGCTAACTCGGGGATCATAAAGTACGTCGGAGGTCCGGGCACACTATCACAAGGATTATTTTTGGTATAGCTAGACGTTTCATTTTGAGAATGGCATGTATAGCATCGTAGCCATTTTGTGTGTATTATCTTATGATATGGTTAATGAATGGTATGTAAATTCTTTATAATGATTAGCTATTGGAATGGCTAATCAAGGACATGTTTGGCGTTATGTATGCCTAAATGCTAGTTATTCCATGGAAATCATGAAAAAGGTGAAATTAGCTTTAAAATAGTATCGGACAATGAATTTGAAAAATCACTAAAAATAGTAGAAATGGATTTAGATAGTGAATAAGATATATAACTAAATCTTATTGAGTCTATTTTCATATGAAAGAAATAGAGTAAATAAAGGAGTTGTATTTTATGAGATATTTAAATTTTGGTGAGACAAGGTCAAAGTGATTTCTGAATCCCCTGTTTTGAATTTAGAAATTCACTAAAAATTGTACAAAAATAATTAGGAGTTATACTTTATATGTATAGATTCCTTATTGAGTCTAATTTTAATAGAAATAAACATAATGGTTATTTTAATTTTTTATAGGGAGAAGATTAATTCATAGTGAACAGAAGTTAGAGCAACCAAACACTGAAACAGAGGAAACTTTAACTAATAAACTGTACTAATTGGCTGGACCAAAACTTCTGAAAAAAAAATTAGTAAGAAGATATACAAGTCTTGTTTCAGATAAAATTTATAGATTTGAGTTTTGAGTTTCGTAACTCGAGTTATGCTTTATTTAGTGACTATAACGCAAATGGACAGTTTATTTATGAAAGATGAAATAAATTATTTTGATTTGTTTAAATGATCGGAAAATTTTTATTGATTCCGGCTTGTTCCCTAACTGTTTCAATTTCATGTTTTAGGGTCTTGAGGACCATTTTTAGGGACATAATAAATGAATGAAACTACATTAATTTTAAAAGCAAATTTTTATGCCCCGAATTAGTAAGCTAAGTCTAGTAACACCTCGTGCTCGACTCCGACGACGGTCTCGGGTAAGGGGTGTTACAGGAAGGGGGTACTTGTTCTTGATCGTCAGCTTGTTTAACTGCTGGTAGTTGATGCACATGCATACATTCGTATCCTTTTTCTTTACGAACAACACCAGTGCTCCCCACAGAGACACACTTGGTCGAATAAACCCTCGGTCCAGAAGCTCTTGAATTTGAGCCTTTAATTCCACAAGCTCTTTCGGTGCCATCCTATACGAGGCGATGGACACTGGAGCTGTTCTAGGTAGTAGCTCAATTTCGAATTTGACCTCACGGTTTGAAGGCAACCTAGGAAGCTGATCAGGAAATATATCCAGAAATTCCTTGACAGTTCTAACATCTCCCACCGAAGGACCTTCAGATTCAGAAATGCTCACATACACTAGAAACACCTTGCCACCCTTGTGAGATAACTTTTCGGCCCTTAATGTTGAGATTACATTAGACAGATAATTTCTTCACTGCCCTATCACAACTACCTCCTCATCCTCAGTAGTCTTCAACACTATTCGCTTAGCAGTGCAATCCAAACTCGCACGGAGTTTCACTAGCCAGTCTATACCCAATATAAGGTCGAATTCTCCAAATGGTAATTCCATCAAAACCGTTGGAAAAATTATACCCTGAACTTCTAGGGGCACGTCTCTAAACAATTTGTCTACCTTAACTGACTGTCCCAGTGGACTCATCACAGTCATTTCACTAGCCGTAATCTCAAACTGGATACCCGACATCTCAGACACAGTTCATGCAACATACGAATGCGTAGACCCAATATCAATTAAAGCAATGTATGGCATGTTATGAATAAAAAATGTACCAGCTATAACGTCAAGGGTGTCACCATCCTCTCGGTGACGAGCAGCATAAACCATAGCTGTCCGTCTCGCCTTAGCATTACCAGCACCTCTGCCCGGTGCTCCACGACCACGTCCATTACCATTTCCACCCCTAGCCTGACCGTTTTCACCCTTAGCCTGACCAAGTCCTCTTGATGTCTGCTGACCACCTCTCACTGGCTGAACAAACCTCTGTTCTGAAGCTTGCATCTAAACAAGTCTCTGAGGACAATTTTTGACCTGATGATCCATGGACCCACATTTGAAGCATGCCCTGGTTCGTCTTCAACACTCACCCTAGTGAGACCTCCCACAATCCGCGTAAGTCTGCGGTCTAACCATAGTAATAGGGACTGGTCGAACTGGCCCCTCAAATCTGGCCTTCTTTATAGGCCTTCCAGAAGAACTTGAGGGCCTTGAATCCCTCTTAAATCTGCCCCTATCTTTCTTGTGGTTCTGGCACTCTAAGCGCTTCACATCCTTAGCAATTTTTACTTTCTCAACCATGGCAGCAAAGTCCCACTCCCTCTGCGGAACTATCAGCACACGCAACTCATCCTAGAGTCCATCCTCAAAATGCACATAGCGTTCATACTCAGTTGCGACAATCCCACGGGCATATGACTCAGCCGCAGAAACTCTACCGCGTACTCTACCATAGTCTTGTATTTCCCTTGAAAGGCTACCTTAAAGAAGTCCCAGGTCAAATGGCCGGCCTGCATACCATCTCTTACGATGAGCCACCATTGGTAAGCCTCATCTCGCAGTAAAGACACTGCTCCTTTTAATTTTTTGTTCCACAGTGCAATCAAGGTCGTCCATTATCCGCTCAGTGGCCTCTAACCAGTACTCTGCCACATTTGGGGCTACACTAGAAACACCCCTGAAGATTTTCGCTCCATTAGCCCGGAGTCGCTCAGAAATTGAGCCCCAGCCCACTGATCCAGTACTCGCTCCAACAACCCTCTCTAGAACACGAAGCATCGCTTGAGATAGAGCATCATCCCCTGCAACTCGAACATAAGACCCCGTCTTAGTCATTAGTGATGTTGGCGTCTCCCTAGAGGCATGTGGCTCGACGCTGAAGACCCAGCTCTAGCGCTTCCTCGGCCTCTACTGCGGCCTCATGTACCCCTTCCACGAGTACCTCCTGTGCTCATATCATTAGAGCGTATTATCTATTTTTAGAGTCTTATGAATCAGTTCATAATTCTAGTAATTATTAACAGATATCTTATGATCAAGCAGTAGTTAAAGTTTTGTTTTCATAGAGCGGAGTCTAACTACAGTTTTCAATCTTCTACAGTCTTAGTTAACTCAGACTCTAGGGTTCATAGTATAGTACCACTACCTATAGTATAACATTTCAGTTCATAATGGTAAACAGTGTTAGAGAACTTACAGATTTGGTGCCAGAGACTCGGTATGCCACACTTTCAATGTCAACATTTTCAAACAATCCAAATTCTTTAAAATCATATTTTTAAAAAGTCAAGCTTTGGACAAACCTTTGAAAACCCAATTTTGAGAAAAAATTTCAAAAACCTATTCCACAGCCGAGTTTTGCAACCTGACTCTGATACCACTAAATGTAACACCCCAAACCCGGCCTAGACGTTATGGTCAAATCTGATGTGTCACATCGAAGTGCTTTTGTAACGTCCCCTAACCCTATACCGTTGCCGGAACAGGGTTACTAGACATTACCAGTCAATACAGTCCAATTCCTGGTCATTAATTCAAATAAATGTTCACACACATCCTAGTTTTAAGATGTCATCCCTTTAATGGGCCCTTGCGGTCCAATATGAACAGTAAATTCAATTCAGGACTAATTTAGAATCACAACGAATTTTTAGTAAATTTCAAAATTCATACTACATACCGTTGCCAACCATAATTTACTCATTTCATCAATGCTTCTACCACCTAAATGACTCTTACAAAACATCCTAGGTACATGCCATTACCAATACTGAACATACTTTACCTCATTGAATTCGGGATCGGCCCGGGATGCTGATTCAACAGTCTAGCCTTAACTTAATCTGCGCATGGAAACAAACCGTACGCTGAGTATACACTCAGTGGTATTTCTATAATCTGAACACTTAAACAATTATTAAACATATTAATTTATATATATTGAACTATTCAAACTCAATGAGAATTTGAAACATTCACTTTCCAACCAATGTTTTGGTCTACTTTAAATTTCATATCATTTATTATTTTTCAATAACAATTAATCAATCAGTAATGTTCATTAACACTCAGAACAATTATTTATTCAGTAACAGTCAGCTATTCGGTAACAATCAATTATTCAAATATAACCAGTTATTCAGTATCGATCAATTGATCGCTTATCCAAGAATAGTCAATTATTCAAGAAAATCGATATTCAAGAACAATTAAGTTATTCAAGAATATCATTCATTCAATGACAATCGCTTATTCAAGAATGATCAATTATTCAAGAATGTTCGATTATTCAAGAATCTAATATCCGAGATGTGACGACCTAAAGTGACCCTAGTCGGAAGCGGTTTCGGACCGCTAAACCGAGTCACCAAATTACTTGAATATGATATTTATTGTCTAAAATATGTGATTATGAATGTGTGAAAGTTTTAAGCTTCGATTTAGTAAATTGCATGTGAAATTAGTCAATAGGACTTATGTGTGACACTTTTGAAATGTGATAGGTTAATCTATGAGGATCTATTAGTGCATGTAGTCAAAGGGGTGGACTTGCATGTCAATTTCCCCCATTTAATTACTAGTGGCCTGCCATGACATAGGGTGATGGGCCAAACATGTCATAAAACATGTTGTGATAATGGTTTATGTTAGAAAAAAATAAAATAAGGAGTATGGGCAATCAAATAATAATGGGAAGGTAAATGATGACAAAAAAAAATGTGTGTGATTGCCCCCCCATTGCCGTGAATTGAAAAAAAAAAGAAAGAAGTTCTCATGTTGTTCTTAGCCGAATGGGAGAAAGAGAAGAAGGGGGAAGAGCTTTGAGAAAATCGGCTATGGTGGGTTGCTAGACTAAGGTATGTTTGATGTTGTCCATGAGATTCATGCATGTTTTTAGTTGTTAGTTTGAGTTCTGCCTAGCCCATGGTTTGAATCTTTGCTATGAGATGGAGATGATATTTGGCCATGGGTGTTGTCTTCTTGGTTGATGTTTGATGTTATGGTGATGAGGCATGAAGATGAGTCAAGTTTCGGCTAAGGTGGTTTTGTGTTGATGTCATTTGCATGATAACTGTGAAGCTTTGTAATGATACATGTGATGGTGATTGATGACTCTTGGATTTTCTTTTTGGCATTTTTGAGTTAGACATTAAGTTCCTTGTGTAACCCATGACCAAAATTGAATGGTATGGTGTCTTGATGCATTCGACCATGGTAGAAAGTAGATGTGAAATGGTAGTAAGGTGAAGTGCAAAATGTTAGTGTTTGATTACTAGTGTATATATGCGTATTAGCCGAAGTTTTGAACTTGAAACAAAATGATATATAATCAATACAAGTAACCATACTTGTAGGAAGTATTAAGCATATAATCGGCCTTAACATAGACATGCATATTCGGCCATAGGAAGAAGATTGGTGTTGCATGCATTCGGTTAGAGGCAAGCATGTTGATGCTTTTATCTTGGCTTAGACAATCCGCTAAAAGAGAGTGTGGGCTAATATGTTGAGTTGATTCATGATTTCATATGTATGTGACTTTAATGTCTAATGTATATATATATGGGCTAAGTACCTTGAGTTCCTCTTTTGATGCTCAAATGATTAAATCAATTTATTTGTTAAATTAAGCTCAAGAGCAAAGGGGAACTAAATCCGATAAAGGGAAGGAAAAAGTGGTCGAATAGCCATCGAAATCGTTCGACAACATCCGAGGTAAGTTTTCGAGCAATGAGACTTAGTTTATGATTTGATTAAGTCATGATGTATGAGCATAACAAATATACGGTGATATGATAATTCTACTTGAATTATATGATGAGCTAATTAGTCTATACGTATGACGGGTAGCCGTATGTGCATAGAGATCGTGTTATAAAACAAACTAAACCATGCTGTTTGTATGTGGCTAGTGAGCCGGAAATGGGAGTGCTTAATACGTGACTTGTGTTTCAACTCTAATTATGAAAATGAGATATAAATGTGTCATGATTTATTGATATGTGCATGAAGATTCAGATGATAACCGGGCTAAGTCCCGAAGGCATTTGCACTAGTGACTGGTTCTGGGCTAAGTCCCGAAGGCATTTGTGCGAGTTACTATATCTGGGCTAAGTCCCGAAGGCATTTGTGCGAGTTATTACATCCGGGCTAAGTCCCGAAGGCATTTGTGCGAAGCTACTATATCCGGCTAAGTCCCAAGGCATTGGTGCGAAGTTACTATATCCGGGCTATGTCCCAAGGCATTGAGCAAGTAGCTATATCCGGTTAAATCCAAGGTACTTGGCTTGGGAATGAGCGACCTTGCTGTAATAGTTTCAATTAATATGCTCGTAAAATCCCAGCAATGAGGTATGTCTCAGATATGCATTGATTTAGTTGATCCTTACAATTAGTATTCGCCGATCGATAAATGAGCTACCGCCTTTGGCTAAGTTGATCTTTTGTGTATGAATATAAGGGTTGGTAATGTGAAGTAAGTATGATATTGAGAATTTGTGCATATGAAATTATCTGTTTAGCCATATGAATGCTACATTTTAGTTATGTCAAATATTATGGCTCAAACTTACTAAGCATTAAATGCTTACTCCGTTCTTTGAATCTCTGTTTTATAGATTTTGGTTCGTCAGCTATCGGACTCGGGATTATTGAAGTCAAGTCTCCCACACTATTAAAGCCCTTTTGGTACACTTTTGGTTGAACCTTGAAATGGCATGTATAGGACTACCATTTTGTGTTGTGGGTCATGTACCATTTGGTTTTGTATAAATTTGGATAGCCATGCGAAAATGGCTTATATACACTTTGAGCGTAGTATTATAATCATTTTGTATGTTGTTCATTAAGAGGTGTGGAAATTTTTGGAAACGATTAGCCATTGGAATGGTTAATCATAATCATATTTTGTGCTATATATGAAAAAGGGCTAGTTGAATCATGGAAACTATGTAATAGGTAAAGTCTACCTTAAAAATAGATGCTGATAACAGCAGTGACGTGAATGTGAAAAATCACTAAAAATAGTAGGAATGGAATTAAATAGTGAGTAAATTATGTAATCGAACCTTGATGAATCTATCTTCATAGGAAAGTAACAAAATGATCATCTGAACAGTATGTTAAGAGATATTTAAGTTTTCGTGAGACAGGTCCAGAACGGTTCTGGATTCCCTGTTCCGACTTTGGAAATTCATTATAAATTAACCAGAGATAATTAGAAGTCATGCCATATATGTATAGATACCTTGTTGAGTCTAGTTTCTACAGAAATAAATGGCATCAGTATTGAAGTCCTGTACAGGGAGATATCCAAGTCGTTGTGCGTGAAGGTCAGAGTAGTCGAACCCTGAAACAGGGGAGACTTTAACTAATAAACTGTACTAATTGGCTTGAAAAAAAATTCTTGGAAAAATTTTTTAGATGTATATGTGAGTCTAGGTTCAGGAAAAATTTACTAAACTGGTTTTCGAGTTTTGAAACTCAAGATATGATTTTTAAGGCGACAGTGGCATAGTAACCAGCTTGTCTGGAAATTTTTAAATGGACTATGAAAATAAGTGAATTTAGCTCAGAACCCTCGTGTCCGACTCGTTAACGGTCTCTGCACGGGTGTTACAATTTTTTGGTATCGAGCTACGGTTTAGTCGATTCTAGGACTACTTGTAATACGTGTGGGTCTAGCTATACATGCCATTTTGTGATTATTTGATAGTGTGGTGATTTCGACATTTGCAAATGTGTTTATTTATAGTAATGGATCCCGATCCCGACCGAAAGCGATGGTGATGATCTTGAGAGTGTAGCGCTTTGCTCCGCGCAAGGGACAATGCCATGGACTCTCAACCTATTGCTAGCAATCCGAATGATGAGGCTAGGCAAGCTTTTTATAGCGTGATGAATGATTGGTGCAACCAATACATTCGAACTAATACTGTTGTTCCACAACCTCCATTCCCGACAAACACAACCCCCGCACCTACAATACCTCCGAAACCGACCAAATAAGGTCAAATAAGCCCCAGCTGATGTAATCCGAAAACACGGGCTCTTCAATTTAAGGCTACGGATAGAGATGATGCCGAGAAAGCTGAATTTTGGTTGGACAACACTATCCGGGTACTCGATGAGCTATCTTGCACACCCGATGAGTGCCTAAAGTGTACTATCTCCTTGCTACGTGATTCTGCCTACTATTGGTGGAATACGTTGACTTCTGTTGTACCCAGAGAGCAAGTAACTTGGGAGTTCTTCCAAACTGAGTTTCGAAAGAAGTATATCAGTCAGAGATTCATTGACCAAAAACAAAAGGAATTTCTTAAACTCAAACAAGGTTCCATGTCGGTTACCGACTATGAACGAAAATTTGTAAGGCTTAGCCGGTACGCGCGGGAATGCATTTCTTCAGAAGCCGTGATGTGTAAACGTTTCGAGGATGGGCTGAATGATGATATAAAGTTGTATGTTGGCATTTTGGAAATCTGAGAATTTGTGGCACTTGTCGAACGGGCTTGTAAAGCCGAGGAGCTCAGTATGGAGAAAAGAAAAGCTGAGGTGGAAGCAAAGGAGTTTCGTAAGAGGTCTTCGGGGAAGCCCTTCCCACAGTCATCGAAGAAATTTAGAGATGGCTTAGGCTGATATAGAGACACTTCGGGCTTATCTAGACGAGATCGCAATCTACCCCCTGTGAGTGCACGAGTCACTTCGGTCGCCAGTGTTGGAAATGATCGTCGAGACGAATCTGAGTGTCGAGATTGTGGTAAATGGCACTCGGGGAGTTGTAGATTCCATGACCGCTCCTGTTACAAGTGCGGATCGGTTGACCACTTTATTAAAGATTGCCCGAGGTTGTCTGAACAGAATGTAAATCAGAGTGGGAAACCGGGTGCTACCACCGCCGAGGTAGACCATCTAGAAATACGGGCAATGCTAGTGGTGGTCGAGAGGATCTAGAGATGCTACAACCAGATCTCGAGGCTCGTGCTCCTGCTAGAGATTACGCTATCTGCCGCACGCGAGGATGCTTCCTCGCCAGATGTTATTACCGGTACTTTTACTCTCTTTGATACTAATGTGATTGCTTTGATTGACCCTGGTTCTACTCATTCTTATATATGTGAAACCTTAGCATCCAAAGAAGACTTTACCTATTGAGTCTCTTGAGTTCGTAATTCGGTGTCAAATCCCTTGGGTCGTTACGTGCTTGTCGACAAAGTGTGTAAGAAATGTCCCCTAGTAATTCGAGGTTCCTGTTTTCCGGCGGACTTGATGCTTTTGCCGTTTGATGAATTTGATGTTATCCTCGGTTTAGATTGGTTGACCGTGCATGATGCGGCTGTGAATTGCAAAAGCAAGACTATTGATTTGAGGTGCACAAATAACGAGACAATCCGAGTTGAGTCTACGGACTTAAAGGGGTTGCCAACTGTAATATCATCAATGTTGGCCCAGAAATATGTAAGAAAGGGGTGCGAAGCATACCTTGCGTATGTACTTGATGACAAAGAGTTAGAAAAGAAACCCGAATCTGTGCCGGTGGTTTGTGAATACCCAGATGTTTTTCCCGAGGAATTACCGGGTTTACCACCTGTTCGGGAGGTAGAGTTTGGTATTAAGCTTGTACCTGGAACTACACCGATTTTGATAGCTCCGTATCGTATGGCACCAGCCGAGTTAAAAGAGTTGAAAGCTCAGTTGCAAGAATTGACGGATAGAGGTTTCGCTCGACCAAGTTTCTCACCTTGGGATGCACCAGTCTTGTTTGTGAAAAAGAAGGACGGAACCATGAGGTTGTGCATCGACTATCGTCAGCTGAATAAAGTGACGATAAAGAATAAATATCCGTTACCGCGTATTGACAATTTGTTTGATCAACTAAAGGGAGCCTCGGTGTTTTCAAAGATAGATTTGAGATCGGGTTATTATCAGTTGCGAATTCGAGATTCGGATATACCCAAAACCGCTTTCGAGCGAGATACGGCCACTACGAGTTCTTAGTGATGCCGTTTGGGCTCACTAATGCCCTCGGTATTTATGGATTTGATGAATCGGATATTCGCGATATTTGGACCGATTCGTAGTTGTGTTTATTGATGACATCTTGGTCTATTCAAGAGATGAGACCGAACATCTTGAGCACACGAGATTAGTGCTGCAAATTGTACGGATAAGCGGTTATATGCTAAGTTCGATGAAGTGTGAGTTCGGTTAGAGAGGTTAGCTTCTTGGGTTATGTGGTATCCGCGATCGGTATTCGAGTTGACCGAGCAAAATTTCAGCCATACTTAACTGGAAGCCTCGAGAAATATTCTTGAGGTTCGAGCTTTTTGGGACTTGCCGGTTACTACCGACGGTTTGTAAAAGGTTTCTCGATGATAGCCACACCAATGACGAAGCCACTTCAAAAAGATGTTAAGTTCGAATGGACGGAAAAATGTCAAAAAAGTTTCGATCAACTGAAAACTTATCTGACTGAAGCTCCAATTCTAGTGCAACCCGAATCAGGCAAAGAGTTTGTCATTTATAGTGATGCCTCCCTACTTGGGTTGGGTTGCGTATTGATGCAAGAAGGTCGAGTTGTGGCCTATGCGTCGAGACAATTAAAGCCACATGAGAAAAATTATCCGACCCATGATCTCGAACTAGCTGCCATCGTATTCGCTTTGAAAATATGGCGACACTACTTATTTGGTGAGAAGTGCCATGTATTTTCGGATCACAAAAGTCTCAAATATTTGATGACTCAAAGAGACTTAAATCTGCGACAAAGACGTTGCCTCGAGTTGTTGAAATATTATGAGCTTGTCATTGACTATCACCCTGGAAAGGCTAATGTGGTTGCGGATGCCTTAAGTCGTAAATCACTATTTGCCTTACGAGCGATGAATGTACACTTGTCTGTTCTATCCGACAATGTGATAGTGGCAGAATTAAAGGCCAAACCATTGTTGATTTATCAAATTCGTGAAGCTCAGAAAGTCGATGATGAATTGGTTGCCAAACGGGCTGAATGTGTTCCGAATATGGAATCAGAGTTTCAAATTGATGACGATGATTGTTTGAGGTTCCGAAGTCGTTTGTGTGTTCTAAGAAATTCAGAACTCATTTCGATGATTCTGAACGAAGCTCATTGTAGCCAAATGTCAATTCACCCGGGGAGTACGAAAATGTAGAACGATCTGAGACATCAGTTTTGGTGGCATGGTATGAAACGAGACATTTCCAATTTTGTTTCGAAGTGTTTAATATGTCAGCAAGTAAAGGCGGAACATCAAGTGCCTACGGGTTTACTTTAGCCGATCATGATACCTGAATGGAAATGGGATCGAGTCACGATGGATTTTGTGTCTGGGTTGCCATTGTCGACAAGTAAGAAAGATGCGATTTGGGTTGTTGTTGATAGACTGACTAAGTCGGCTCACTTTATCCCCGTACGCACGGATTTTTCATTGGATAAACTAGCTGAATTGTATGTTTCTCAGATTGTGAGATTACACGGGGTACCTATTTCTATCGTGTCGGATAGAGATCCGAGATTCACCTCGTGATTTTGGAAGAAATTGCAAGAAGCTTTGGGTACCAAGTTGCATTTTAGCACCGCTTTCCATCCCCAAACCGATGGTCAATCCGAGCGGATAATTCAGATACTCGAGGATATGCTGAGATGTTGCATCCTTGAGTTTAGTTGTTCATGGGAACGGTACTTACCTTTGATTGAATTCGCTTACAACAATAGTTTTCAATCAAGTATTAAGATGGCACCTTACGAGGCTTTGTACGGGCGTAAATACCGTACGCCATTGTTTTGGACCGAGCTCGGTGAAAGCAAAATTTTCGGAGTGGATTTGATTAAAGATGCTGAACAGAAAGTAAAAATAATTCGTGAAAGTCTGAAGGCAGCATCAGATCGTTAGAAGTCGTATGTGGATTTAAAACGAAGAAATATTGAGTATCAGGTGGGAGACAAAGCGTTTCTTAAGGTTTCACCTTGGAAGAAGATACTCAGATTTGGCCGTAAGGGCAAATTGAGTCCGAGATTCATTGGGCGTCTGAAATCTCGAACGAGTTGGTCGATTCGTATAGATTGATTTTGCCCCGAACTTAAAAGATTCACGACGTCTTTCATGTTTCGATGCTTGACGTTATAGATCTGATCCGTCACATTTAATTAATCCATCAGAGGTTGAAATTCAATCCGACATGAGTTATGAAGAAGAGCCGATTCGTATCCTAGCTCGTGAAGTGAAAGAGTTACGAAACAAAAAGGTTCCTTTAGTAAAAGTGTTATGGCTCAAACACGGGATAGAAGAAGCTACTTGGGAACCCGAGAACTCTATGAAAGAGCGATACCCAAACCTATTTACCGGTAAGATTTTCAGGGACGAAAATTTCTTAAGTGGGGGAGAGTTGTGACAGCCCTAAAGTGACCCTAGTTGGAAAGCGGTTTCGGGACCGCTAAACTGAGTCACCAAATTACTTGAATATGATATTTATTGTCTAAAATATGTGATTATAAATGTGTGAAAGTTTTAAGCTTCGATTTAGTAAATTGCATGTGAAATTAGTCAATAGGACTTATGTGTGACACTTTTGAAATGTGATAGGTTAATCTATGAGGATCTATTAGTGCATGTAGTCAAAGGGGTGGACTTGCATGTCAATTTCCCCCATTTAATTACTAGTGGCCGGCCATGACAAAGGGTGATGGGCAAAACATGTCATAAAACATGTTGTGATAATGGTTTATGTTAGAAAAAAATAAAATAAGGAGTATGGGCAATAAAATAATAATGGGAAGGTAAATGTTGACAAAAAAAAATGTGTGTGGTTGCCCCCCCCATTGCCGTGAATTGAAAAAAAAAGAAAGAAGTTCTCATGTTGTTCTTGGCTGAATGGGAGAAAGAGAAGAAGGGGGAAGAGCTTTGAGAAAATCGGCTATGGTGGGTTGCTAGACTAAGGTATGTTTGATGTTGTCCATGAGATTCATGCATGTTTTTAGTTGTTAGTTTGAGTTCTACCTAGCCCATGGTTTGAATCTTTGCTATGAGATGGAGATGATATTTGGCCATGGGTGTTGTCTTCTTGGTTGATATTTGATGTTGTGGTGATGAGGCATGAAGATGAGTCAAGTTTCGGCTAAGGTGGTTTTGTGTTGATGTCATTTGCATGCTAAGTGTGAAGCTTTGTAATGATACATGTGATGGTGATTGATGACTCTTGGGTTTTCTTTTTGGCATTTTTGAGTTAGACACTAAGTTCCTTGTGTAACCCATGACCAAAATTGAATGGTATGGTGTCTTGATGCATTCGGCCATGGTAGAAAGTAGATGTGAAATGGTAGTAAGGTGAAGTGCAAAATGTTAGTGTTTGATTACTAGTGTATATATGCGTATTAGCCGAGTTTTGAACTTGAAACAAAATGATATATAATCAATACAAGTAACCATACTTGTAGGAAGTATTAAGCATATAATCGGCCTCAACATAGACATGCATATTCGGCCATAGGAAGAAGATTGGTGTTGCATGTATTCGGTTAGAGGCAAGCATGTTGATGCTTTTATCTTGGCTTAGACAATCCGCTAAAAGAGAGTGTGGGCTAATATGTTGAGTTGATTCATGATTTCATATGTATGTGACTTTAATGTCTAATGTATATATATATGGGCTAAGTACCTTGAGTTCCTCTTTTGATGCTCAAATGATTAAATCAATTTATTTGTTAAATTAAGCTCAAGAGCAAAGGGAACTAAATCCGATAAAGGAAGGAAAAAGTGGTCGAATAGCCATCGAAATCGTTCGACAACATCCGAGGTAAGTTTTGAGCAATGAGACTTAGTTTATGATTTGATTAAGTCATGATGTATGAGCATAACAAATATACGGTGATATGATGATTCTACTTGAATTATATGATGAGCTAATTAGTCTATACGTATGACGGTAGCCGTATGTGCATAGAGATCGTGTCATAAAGCAAACTAAACCATGCTGTTTGTATGTGGCTAGTGAGCCAAAATGGGAGTGCTTAATACGTGACTTGTGTTTGAACTCTAATTATGAAAATGAGATATAAATGTGTCATGATTTATTGGTATGTGCATGAATATTCGGATGATAACCGGCTCGATCCAGAAGGCATTTGCGCTAGTGACTGGTTCCGGCTAAGTCCCAAAGGCATTTGTGCGAGTTACTATATCCGGCTAAGTCCCAAGGCATTTGTGCTAGTTATTACATCCGGCTAAGTCCGAAGGCATTTGTGCGACTACTATATCCGGCTAAGTCCGAAGGCATTGGTGCGAGTTACTATATCCGGGCTATGTCCGAAGGCATTGAGCAAGTAGCTATATCCGGTTAAATCCCGAAGGTACTTGGCTTGGGAATGAGCGACCTTGCTGTAATAGTTTCAATTAATATGCTCGTAAAATCCCAGCAATGAGGTATGTCTCGTATATGCATTGATTTAGTTGATCCCTTACAATTAGTATTCACTCAGTCGATAAATGAGCTACCGGCCTTTGGCTAAGTTGATCTTTTGTGTATGAATATAAGGGTTGGTAATGTGAAGTAAGTATGATATTGAGAATTTGTGCATATGAAATTATCTGTTTAGCCATATGAATGCTACATTTTAGTTATGTCAAATATTATGGCTCAAACTTACTAAGCATTAAATGCTTACTCCGTTCTTTGAATCTCTGTTTTATAGATTTTGGTTCGTCAGCTATCGGACTCGGGATTATTGAAGTCGAAGTCTCCCACACTATCAAAGCCCCTTTTGGTACACTTTTGGTTGAACCTTGAAATGGCATGTATAGGACTACCATTTTTGTTGTGGGTCATGTACCATTTGGTTTTGTATAAATTTGGATAGCCATGCGAAAATGGCTTATATACACTTTGAGCGTAGTATTATAATCGTTTTGTATGTTGTTCATTAAGAGGTGTGGAAATGTTTGGAAACGGTTAGCCATTGGAATGGTTAATCATAATCATATTTTGTGCTATATATGAAAAAGGGCTAGTTGAATCATAGAAACTATGTAATAGGTAAAGTCTACCTTAAAAATAGATGCTGATAACAGCAGTGACGTGAATGTGAAAAATCACTAAAAATAGTAGGAATGGAATTAAATAGTGAGTAAATTATGTAATCGAACCTTGATGAATCTATTTTCGTAAGAAAGTAACGAAATGATCATATGAACAGTATGTTAAGAGATATTTAAGTTTTCGTGAGACAGGGCCAGAACGGTTTCTGGATTCCCTGTTCCGAATTTGGAAGTTCATTATAAATTAACCTAAGATAATTAGAAGTCATGCCATATATGTATAGATTCCTTTTCGAGTCTAGTTTCTATAGAAACAAACGGCATCAGTATTGAAGCCCTGTACAGGGAGATATCCAAGTCGTAGTGCGTGAAGGTCACAGTAGTCGAACCCTGAAATAGGGGAGACTTTAACTAATAAACTGTACTAATTGACTCAACCAAAAATTCTAGAAAAAATGTTGTAGATGGATATGTGAGTCTAGTTTCAGGAAAAATTTACAAAACTGGTTTTCGAGTTTTGAAACTCAAGATATGATTTTTAAGGCGACAGTGATGCAGTAACCAGCTTGTCTGGAAATTTTTAAATGGACTATGAAAATAAGTGAATTTAGCCTATGAACCCCTCGTGGCCGACTCCGGTAACGGTCTCGGGTACGGGATGTTACACAGTAACAGTCAATTATCCGGTAACAATAAATTATTTAGTAATAATCAGTTATTTTATACCTTTATTTACCCCTATTAACATGACTCGGACTCAGACAGATACACGGATCCAACCAACACACCAGTACGGCACATAGTGCCTCATCGGCCGAAGTAGAAATAGTAACAGTGACAGTAGCAGTATGGTAGACAGAGTACCACATCGGAACAAATTTGGAACAGTAACAGTAACAGTATTCAACACACAAAGTGCTGAATCGATAACGGTAACAGGAACAGTAGTCGGCACATAAGTGCCTGATCAGTAGGCTGGCAAAAACCCGTACTCTTTCATATCTATGGCATGCCAACTATATCCGACTAGCCTGGCTAATTAATAGGGTATTTAATTCACTTTTCAGTTTTCAATTAATTCATATTTTAATTAATTAACTATATATTTTAAATTAAATATAATTTCATTCACTTTTCACTAATAAATATTCAATTTCACAATAATCACATTTTTCTATCAATTTCCTCACACTTCCAACTACATATATTTTCCAATATAACAAATATTTATTATTCAATTTAGACATCAATATTCATTTCAATTCAAACATTCACATATATTCATAAATCAATTCAATATAATCAATATTCAATCCAATTCAAATAATCATCTCAAAATACCTACTACATATATATATTAATTAATAAATCCAACAATTTAAGTATTAAATTTAGATTATAGAAATACAAACCTTAATTTTGAGCTAACTCCCGTTGACTTTGTCTTGTCCTTTCTTAGCCGAGATTTCCGGTACCACATTGACTACGAAAGTAATACAATTCATAATCATTAATACATTACTAATTTATATCTTGAGTTACAGAATTCTAAATTAAGATCCGCTAATTTCTCCTAAAACTAGACTCCCAAATCTTCTTACCATAAAATTTTTAGAATTTTTCGTTTAGCCATTAAGTACAATTTATTCTTTAAATTCACCCCTATTCTGCTATCTGATAATTTCGCCCTTCTTCACTAAAAATTAATTATCTCATAGTACAAAACTTGGATAATATTCCTGTTGATTTCTATTGAAAATATACTCAATAGGGATTCTAAACATATAACTTTAAGCCAAAAATTATTTTTCTCCAATTTTTGCTGATTTTTCAAAGTCAGAACAAGGAAACCCAAATTCATTCTAACCTTGTCTCACAAAACTCATTATATCTCGTAATTTACAATTCAATTGCTTACATCGTTTCTTCTATAAGAAATTAGACTCAATAATATTTAATTTCATATTTTATTCATCCTCTAATTCAATTTCTAAAATTTTTGGTGATTTTTCAAACTTAGACTACTGCTGCTGTCCCAAACAGTCTTAATGCAAAATGTTGATTTTCTACTTTAATTTCAATTTAATCCTTACTAAATTCACTTACTTTTCTATCTTAATTCATACTTTATTTCAACTCAATTTTTAACCAAAATTAGACATAATTATCTATTTTCCATCAGAAAACCATAATTTTGAAATTCTTTCAATTTAGTCCTTAAAGCATAAAACTTATGAATCACTTTACAATTCAATCCTTATTTCATTTCTAACTTGAATTTCTATCAATTTAGTCCTTAATTCATCTTTTTGTTCAACAAGAACAATGTCTTATAATCAACTATCTTACAATATATCAACTTAACTTCATCAAAACCTTGTTCTAAAGTTTCTAAAACATAAAAATTAAGTAAAAAGGGCTAAATTGTCTTACCTATTTAAGCTTCAAGCATCAAACCCCCAATTTTCCCTTTTTTTTTCTTTCCTTTTTTTTCCTTCTTTCCTTCCCTTTTTTCGTCCCTGCTCTCTGTTCTTTCTCCTTTCTTTTTCTTTTTGTATCTTTTTTCCCGTTTAATATATATATATATATATATATATATAATAATAATATAATATAATAATAATTCTTATATTATAAGTAATTATATAATTGTATTACACATGTATGTATTTAATTCATTACACATGTATATTTTATTACCATACATTTGTCAACTTGTAATTTATTTCATAATAAATATCAATTTAATAAAAATAACATTAATAAATATTAAATGTAAAACCATAATAAATAATAATAATTTAAAATACATATTTATGCATAAAATCAAAGATTTTATGCATTTATTTCACTTAGGACAAATGGCATAATTTTCATTTTGGTCCTCTTTATTTTCTTTTAATCTACAATTAAACTTTCACACTTTATTCAATTTGGTCTTTTTACTTAATTAAACTCTAATTAACCACTCATTTTACTTTGTAAATATTTTTAATAAATATTTATGAATCCGTTTGTTCGAAACGGAGACCCGAAAATACACTTTTTCGGTAATAGTAAAATTTGGGTCGTTACATTTCTCCCCTCCTTTAATAAATTTCGTCCTCGAAATTTACATGGAAAGAGGTAGGGGTACAAAAATCTCATTGTTTCTTTTGGTTCCCGCATTGCTTCCTCAATATCATGAATTCATCATGCAAGCTAGTATCTCATCTAGCTTTTCTTCATAGGATATGTAACGCTCCAATTTTCGGGAATTCTGTGTATGTTGGCAAAAATTTAAAATTTCTGTATTCTGTCTACTTGGTGTAGGTTTAATTATGTTAGTGGGCCTCTAGAAGGCCCAAGCTTAGGTTAAAACTCGGTAATTTTAGTTAATTCTAGTTCCATAAGAAAAAGGGGTTCTGGTTAATTGGGCTTTTAAGTATTAATCGGGTAAAATAAAACACAAGGAAGCAGGTGGCAGAGTGGCATGTGACGCCACTGGGAAGGCTATAAAAGTGGCGTGTGAATGCTAGGTATAACTAAGGTTCAAGTCACAATGACAACATATTAAGGGAATTATTTTTATGATTAGAAAGGGGAAGTTTTGGAACTCAAGTAAAAGACTGTCAGGAGGAGTTTGAGTTGTTCAGGAGATTGAGTAAGGAGGGGATAAGGCAGAGGATTTAGGAGCTGATTAGGGAGAGCAGTGTTGGCTGAATGGTGGACTCTTGAGGAGCAAGAGTTGGCCGTCCAAGGGTTTTCTTTAGGGGGCAAGTTTCGGCTAGGTCAAATGCCAAGTATGTGACAGCCCAAAATTGACCCTAGTCGGGAAGTGGTTTCGGGACCGCTAAACCGAGTCACCGAAATGTTTGAACGTAATATTTATTGTCTAGAATATATAATTATGAATGTGTGAAAATTTCAAGCTTCGATTTAGTCGATTGCATGTGAATTCAGTTAGTAGGACTTGTGTGACACTTTTGAAAAGTGATAGGCTAATCTATAAGGACCTAATAGTGCATGTAGTCAAAAGGGAGGACTTGCATGTCAAATTCCCCCCCCCCAAGTGCTAGTGGCCGGCCATGACAAGGAGTGATGGCCAAAAACATGTCATAAAACATGTTGGGACAATGGTGTATGTAAGAAAAAATAAAATAATGAGCATGGGAATTGAATAATGAAAGGAAGAAAAAAAAAAGAATGGTGAGTGTCCCCCCATTGCCGTGAGTTGAAGAAAAGAAAAGAAAAAAATTTGTTCATCCTTTTCATTCTCTCTTGACCGAAAATTCTAAGGAAGAAGAGGGAGTTCTTGCTTCATGCTTGGTTTGGAAGAGGATTAGGAGGAGGTTTGACCATACTTGTGTCTAGATTAAGGTATGTTTGAGGTTGTGCCATGAAATTCATGCATGTTTTTAGTTGCTAGCTTGATGTTCTTATTAGCCCATGGTTCAAATCTTTGCTATGTCATGGGGATGATATTCGGCCAAGGTGGATGTTGTGTTAATGCCATTGCATGCTAAATATGAAGCTTGATAATGATACATGTGATGGTGGGTTGAGGACTCTTGGATTTTCTTTTAGCATTTTTGAGTGAGACATTAAGTTCTTTGTTTAACCATGACCAAAATTGAAACGGTATGGTGTTGGGGTGTATTCGGCCATGGTATATCCATAAGTATGATTTATGCATATTGCATGGTAGGTAAGATTTGAGCTTTGGATATATGTTTATATTTGGATATAAGCAACTTGAGATTCAGCCCTTGCACCTATATGTACATATGTTTGCACATGATGTATTGGTATGACATATATACTATCTCAAGGTATATATTTACTTATGATGATGTTTCGGTTATGAAGTAAATGATAGATGTGTATTGAACTACAATATGTAATGCATTAGTTAGTAAAATGTATGCCGTTCATGTGTGGTATTAAACATGTAATTGGCCTCAACATCAACATGCATAATCGGCCACATGAAAGAGTACATAGGTTGATGTGTTGTTCGCCATAAGTAAGCATGTTGAAGGCTTTATCTCGACCTAGAAAATTGACTAAGGAGAGTACTAACTAATGTGTTGAGTTTGATGCATGATTTCACATGTATGTGACTTTAATGTCTAATGTATAAGTGTGGGCTAAGTGCCTTGTGTTCCTCTTTTCGATGCTCAAATGATTAAATCGATTTATTTATTTAATTAAGCTCAAGAGCAAAGGGGATCCAAATCCGATAAAGGGAAGGAAAAAGTGATCGAATAGTCGTTTAAATCGCTCGACCACGTCCGAGGTAAGTCTTCGAGTAATGATCCTACTTGTATTATATTGAAATGATTTGTCATATTATGGCGGATAGCCGAATGTGCGTAGGGACTACGTTGTAAAGTCGATTGAAATCATGCTCTTTGTGTGTGGCTATTGAGCCGAAATTGGAAAGGTTTGATAAATGTTTTGTGTTTGAGCCTTAGTGACGAAAATGAAATATGGATGTGTCGTGATTATTGATATATGTGTGCGTGAGCAATTGAATGATACCCGGGCTAAGCCCCGAAGGCATTTATGCTAGTGATTATATCCGGGTTAAGACCCGAAGGCATTTGTGCGAGTTGCTATATCCGGGTTAAGACCCGAAGGCATTTGTGCGAGTTGTTATATCCGGGCTAAGACCCGAAGGCATTTGTGCGAGTTGCTATACCCGGGTTAAGACCCGAAGGCAATTGTGCTTGTGGTTATATCCGGCTAAATTCCGAAGAAACTTGGTTTGAAGGTGAGCGTTTTGTGCTGCAATAAATTCAATTAATACGCTCGAAAAACCCAAACGATAAGGTATGTTTGCATGTGCATCGGAAAAGTCGATTCGTTTGAAATAGTATTCGTTCAATCGACTAACGAACTTTCGGCTCTTAGATAGGTTGATACCTTGTGTGTGTATATGTTGATGAAGTGTGAAGTAAGTATGATTATGAGAATGTGTATTAATAAAGTGATTCATTTAGCTATGTGAATGTAATACTTTAGTCAAAGCTGATTTCATTACTTGAGACTTACTAAGCAATAAAATGCTTACCCCATTGCTTTGGCTCTCTGTTTTATAGATTTTGCTCGTTAGCTATCGGATTCGGGATCATCGAAGTCGAAGTCATCCACACTATCAAAGCCCTTTTGGTACTCTTTTAGTTGAACTCTAGATATGGCATGTATAGGACTACCCTTTGCTGTTTTTCAAGTACGTTTTGTGATGTATGTGTGTACAGCCATGCAAAAATGGCTCGTAAAAGTGGAGTATGGCATTAGGCCATTTGTGTTTATGTATATATGTATGGTTTCATGATGTGACTATGGATTGGAATGGAAGTGTTGGGAAAATAATCGGCCATTGGAATGGCTAAATATGATTATATGTGGACCTATGTATGACAAAACTCTAGTTGGTCCATGGAAACCACGAAATAGGTAAAGTTCACCTTGAAAACAGATGCTGACAGCAGCAGTGGTGTGGATTTGAAAACTCACTAAAAATTGTAGGAAGGGAATTAAATAGTTAATAAATTATGTAAATGAACCTTGGTTAATCTACATTCATATGGAAGAAACGAAACGGTCATATGAGTTATATGTTAAGAGATATTAAAGTTCTCGTGAAACAGGACCAGAACGGTTTCTGGATCCCCTGTTCCGACTTTGGAAATTCATTATAAATTAACCAGAGATAATTATGAGTCATACCATATATTTATAGATTCCTATTTGAGTCTAGTTTCTATAGAAACAAACTGCATCAGTATTTAAGCCCTGTACAGGGAGATATCCAAGTCGTAATACGCGAAGGTCAGTGTAGTCGATCCCTGTAAAAGGGGAGACTTTAACTAATAAACTGTACTAATTGGCCTGACCAAAAATTCTAGAAAAAAATATGTAGATTTACATATGAGTCTAATTTCAGGGAAAAATTACAAAACTTATTTTCGAGCTTTGAAACTCAAGATATGATTTTTAAGGCGACAGTGATGCAGTAACCAGCTTGTCTGGAAAATTTTAAATGGACTGTGAAAATAATTAGGTCTGTGTGCACCTTGTGTTCGACTCCGGTAACGGACTCGGGTACGAGGTGTTACAAAGTATAAGTTTGACATTAGGGGTAAATTGTGCCGTTTCCTGACCATTCTTCCTTTTTCATTTTTCTTCTTCTTTCTATCTTCATCAACTTCTTTTCTTCTTCTTGTCTGCCGAATCTCTCTACCATTCTGCTCATCTTCATTTTTTATCAGTTGTTTTTAAGCCTATAGTCGATTACCTCAAAAAGTCGAAATCCCGAAAGCCTGATTTCTTTTGTGTCATTTTTTTCTAGTCAAAACCCTCTTATTTTCCCTCATCTTCTTGACCCATTCTCTAGTCCTCTGAACCCCAAGTTTCTGTCGACAAAGCTACTACAAAGTCCTCATCTTTTCTTCACTGTTACAAAAACCCGAAAACGCATAGCCATAGGGACATAGCCGAATTTTAAGATCATTAAAGGCTCGACTTTTGTTATTGTTTGAGGGGTTAGATTTGCATCAGAATCGAGTAGGAATTAAGTGGAATCATTGACTGAAGGAATCGGTGGTAAGTTTTTGAACTTAATATTTCAGGTTTTAGAAAAAGCCGAAACCCCTAAAGGTTAAGGAGGCTGTCGATTTGGGCTTGTAGCTCTAAGGGTTGTTATAACTATTTTATTTTGATAATAGTGGGATCTAGAGGCTGCTAATTTCGGCAAAGGTAGGATCGCTAGTGCCTAAGGTGCTTTCGGCCGAATATGGTAAGGGGTTAATATGTAGTTTGTTTTTGATAGTTAGATTAACGTGTTAGTAATCCAATTGTAGGCAGTTCGTGTGTGGATCTCGTCAGCATATCGTCACAAACAGGTGTGTAACTGACACCTTCTTATAGACTAGATCGGCAAAAGTCGAAAAGCTGAAATGCCGAAAAGCCGGTATTTTGAGAACTTGCGAGTGTGCGAATGCTCGTAAGATTAATAGTTTGATGTATGTGGTAAATTAAAGTGATAAGACTGCAAAGCGCACGATTCCGTGCATTTTGATGTTTTTGGGATTAATGGGCCAAAATCGAGATAGTGGGCCAACGGGCCCAATTCGGTAAGAAAACGCGGTAAGTGTTTTTGGTCGTACGTAAATGGCTATGCTATGCATGAAAACCTTAAGAATAGTGAAATTACTTGAATACCCCTATGTATGGAAATTACTGATATACCCCTAGGTGCAAAATTACCATTATACCCCTAGGGTTACTTTTGACCGAAAAGCATGATGATCTGATTCTGTATGATGTATGCCCTGATTGTATATCTATTGCATGGGGACATGGGTTATATTATGGAGGAAGCGTCCTGGTGTCTACGCCACAATTATCTGATCTAGTGGCTCTGCCACATATATCTGTTCTGGTGGCTCTGCCACGATTATCTGTATCTGGTGACTCTGTTACATTATCTATTCTGGCAGCCATGCTACATATTTCTGTGGCGTGTAGAGGTTGGGTGGGTCGAGTAGTCTCCCCACATGGTGAAAGGTTGGTATGGGGGTGCATATGGTTGGATATGGGCTAGGTTTTGCATAAACATGTAATATCTGTTCTGTTCTGTTATGGGCCTATGGGCTTTATTCAGATTACATTGCGGGCTAAGGCCAACTTATTACATTTTACGTGGTTTGAACCGATATAGGCTATGGTTGGGTTAAATTACACACTGAGTTTCCCCAAACTCACCCTTTTATTTTCATCCACGCAGGTAATCCCCAACCATAATGGGCTTGGAGCTGTGAAGGATTCGTAGTGGCCACACATTCTGCAAGTTTGATTTTCTTCTGGTGAACTGGACATCCTTTTTATTTACGTTTAAGGTTTTGGGTTTTTTTTTATATAATAAGGTCGCTTAATTATTTTTTGATGGGTTTAATATGTTTTATTAAGATAGGTATTACTTATATTTAATTGTTGAAATTGGATAGCTTTAGGGCGCGTTTTTAAAAACAGTAATTGATTTCAAAATAACACGACAACAAGCAAAGCTTCCGCAATGAAAATATTTTCCAAAATTAATCACTTTTCCTAAAAAGGACTTAATCAAATTGGTTTCCTAGAAATATACATGACGTTAAGGTGTGGAAATGGCGATGTGCATGTCTAGGATTGGATCCGAAGGGAGCTTGCTACTTAAGCAGTCCGATGGACTCACCTCCTCTTTCCCGGTTTCCTACCTAGTGCACAGCTTCCATTCACTTTAACCTACAATGAAATTATCTTTTAAAATACTAAGTAAGTTTTTTTGAACAACAATATGAAATGTTTTGAACGCTTCGATGTGGCATGTCGGATTTAGCCATAACGTTTGGGCCGGGTTTGGGGTGTTACATTTAGTGGTATCAGAGCCAGGTTGCAACAACTTGGCTGTGGAATGGGTTTAGAAAAACAAAGATTTTCGAAAAAAATACGGTTTTCAAAATTTAGATCATTAGAAGGTGGCATTCTGAATCTCCGGCCCAAGTCTGTAAGTATTACTCTGAACTTTTCTAAATATTTTCCTGAATTATCTGTCTGTACTGAAACCCTACTAGGATACTCTAGATAGGATGATACGGAAACCATAGGAAATTTGATTAAAATTGTAGATAGACTTCGATTCTGCAAAAACAAACTTTGAATTACTGTCTGATTCATAAAACATCTGTAATAAACATTGGAATATTAAATTAATGTATAAAAATTCGTAATCAGATAATACGTTATGAGTACAAGAGGCGCTCGTGGAAGAGACCGTGGACGGGGTTGAGGAAGTGCTCGAGCGAGATCTTCATCTTCGGGACATATGCCGGCTGCGGATGCACCGGTACCACTGGCAACGGAGGTGGAGTCTCATGACCGCAGTGTCGGGGATGATGCCCTATCACAGGCAATGCTTCGTGTTCTGGAAAGGGTTGCCGGGGCAAGTACGAGCAACAGAATGCGAGGATCTATTTTTGAACAACTTCGGGCTAACAGAGCGGATATTTTTAAGGGTGTGTCTGGTGTAGCCTCGAATATGGCAGAATATTGGCTAGAGGCCACGGAACGGATTATGGACGACTTGGACTACTCTGTTGAGCAGAAGTTGAAGGGATTCATATCGTTGCTATGGGACGAGGCCTATCAGTGGTGGCTCACTGTGAGAGAAGGGACCCCAGTTGATAGGGTAACTTGGGAATTGTTTAAGACGGCCTTTAAAGGGAAGTATGTTGGGGCGAGTTATGTGGACGCCTACAGAAAGGAATTCTTGAATCTAGTGCAAAGAGATAAAACAGTTGCTGAGTACAAGGCTGAGTTTCTAAGGCTGGTTCGGTATGCCATGGGCATAGCCGCTACGAAATATGAGCAAAGTGTGCACTTCGAGGATGGTCTTAGAGATGACCTTATGGTGTTGATTGCCCCGCAGAGGGAGCGGGACTTTGTGGTCTTGGTGGAGAAGGCAAAGATAGCTGAGAAGGTAAAGCGTGCTGAAAAGCAGAATCGGGAGAAAGATCGGAATCGTTTTCGGAAGGATTTTGGACCTCCGGGTGGAGCAAATAGAAATGTTAAGAGAGCAAGAGTGGAGGAACCAGTTCGAGCAGTGCCTATGAATGTTGTTAGACCATCAATCTGTGGAGAATGTGGTAAGGTACATTTGGGTAAGTGTAGGAAACGTTCTGGTGCTTGTTTCCGATGCGGATCTATGGAGCATAGAGTTAAAGACTGTCCTCAGAGAGCTGATCCGGCTCAAGTTGTTGTACAGAGGGTTGCTCAACCCATAAGAGGTGGACCACAACCACCGAGAGGACGTGGACAAGGTAGGGGCGGAAATGGAAATGGTCGAGGTCGAGGGGAACTTGGCGGGGGTGCCGGAAATGCTGAAGCTCGACAGCCAGTGTTGGTGTATGCAGCTCGTCATCGAGAGGAGGGCGGCCTTTTGACGTCGCCATAATACGGTTTTGGTTTCTAGCATACCGTATACTGCTTTGGTGGATATTGGATCTACTCATTCCTATGTTGCATGTGCCATATCTAGGTCGTTGGGTGTGCACTTTGATAAGATTGTGAGTGGGGTATTTGTGCTAAGTCCTTTGGGTCACTCGGTTAGGGTAGACAAACTGTATAGGGATGTACCCTTAGAAACTCAAGGTAGGATTTTCCCTGGAGATCTATGGAGTTACCGTTCGGAGAGCTTGATCTCATTCTAGGAATGGACTAGCTTGTTAAGCTTAAGGCGACTTTGGATTGTGCTCCTAAACGAATGGTGTTAAGGAGCACAGAGGGTGAGGAGGTTATGGTGATAGGTGAGCGAAGGGATTATTTGTCCAATGTGGTGTCGGCATTAAGAGTCGAAAAGTGGATTCGGAAAGGTTGTGAGGCCTATTTGGCATTTGTAAATCAGTTGGAAGAGAAGGGTCTAACAGTGGATAAGGTTAAGACCGTAAAGCAGTTCCAAGATGTTTTTCCAGAGAAGCTTCCGGGATTGCCTCCGAATCGAGAAGTTGAGTTTGGAATCAACTTGTTGCCTAGAATGGCGCCCATGTCCATTGCACCGTATAGGATAGCATCGAAGGAGTTAGTGGAGTTAAAGGCACAAATTCAAGAGTTGTTGGATTGGGGCTTCATTACGCCAAGTGTGTCTCCATAGGGAGCACCAGTGCTATTCGTGAAAAAGAAGGATGGTACGGTGCGGATGTGCATTGATTATCGCTAGTTGAACAAACTGACGATTAAGAATAAGTATCCACTGCCAAGGATTGACGATCTGTTCGACCAGCTTAGAGGAGCTTCTGTATTTTCCAAGATCAACCTTCGATCCGGATATCATCAGTTAAGGGTCAAGGAGGCAAATATCCATAAGACGGCATTCAGGACTCGGTATGGTCATTACGAGTTTCTGGTTATCCCATTTGGACCGATTTAACGCTCTGCGGTGTTTATGGATCTGATGAATCGTGTGTTCCAACCATTTTTGGATCAGTTCGTAGTCGTCTTTATTGACGATATCCTGGTATATTCTGAAACGGAAGCGAAGCATGATGAGCATCTCTGTATAGTGCTGCAAGTGTTAAAGGAGAAGGAACTTTATGCGAAGTTCGGCAAGTGTGAATTCTAGTTGAGGGAGGTAACCTTCTTAGGACATGTGGTCTCTGCTGAGGGGATTAAGGTGGACCCTTGAAAAATTGAAGCGATTTTGGAGTGGAAGCCACCTAGGTTAGTGTCGGAAATACAGAGTTTCCTAGGATTGGCAGGAGACTACAGAAGGTTTGTGGAAGGTTTTTCTGTGATGGTAGCACCTCTGACAAAACTCATAAGGAAAGGAATACCATTTGTGTGGACTGAGAAGCGGCGAGGAAGCTTTTGAGAAGTTGAAGAAAGTTACATTTGAAGCACTGTGTTAATTCAATTTGAGTCCAGGAATGATTTTCTTGTGTCAAAGGACGTATCACATGTAGGTTTAGGCTGCGTGTTAATGCAAGAGGGTAAGGTGGTTGCATATGCATCGCGACAGCTTAAGCCTTACGAGGGGAACTATCCTACTCATGATTTGGAGTTGGCAGCAGTGATATTTGCACTTAAGATTTGAAGACATTACTTGTACGAAGAAAGGTGTATTATATTCACAGACCATAAGAGTCTTAAGTATTTGTTGACTCAGAAGGAGCTGAACTTTAGGCAAAGGAGATGGATTGAGTTGCTTAAAGATTATGACTGTTTGATCGAGTATCACCCGGGCAAGGCTAATGTGGTAGCCGATGCTCTAAGTCGTAGAACTGTATCTGATCTGAGAGCAATGTTTGTTCGTATGAGTCTGTATGATGATGGAAGTCTGTTGGTTGAATTGCAAGTGAGACCAACCTGGGTGGATAATATTAAGGAAAAACAGTTGAACGATGACTCCTTGGTCGCTCGTTTTCAACAAGTTAAGGAAGGGGAAACTTCTGAGTTTGGGTTAAATGGCGATGGAGTTCTGTGCTTCCAAGGAAGAATCTATGTTCCGAAGGACTTTGATTTAAGGCAGACAATATTGAAGGAAGCTCATAGAGGACTTTGTGCCATGCATCCTAGAGGGAACAAGTTGTATCACGACTTGCGAGAATTGTACTGGTGGCCTGGACTTAAACGAGAAGTAACGGAGTTTGTAGGGAAATGTCTGACGTGCCAGCAAGTGAAAGCTGAGCATCAATTACCTTCTGGACTGTTGCAGCCAGTGAAGATACCACTTTGGAAGTGGGAGATGGTAACGATGGACTTTGTGAGTGGGTTGCTTTTGACACCATCGAAAAAAGACTCAGTGTGAGTGATTGTGGATAGGTTGACCAAATCAGCCCATTTCATACCTGTACGTACTGACTTTTCACTTCAAAAGTTAGCCAAGTTGTATGTGGCAGAGATTGTGTGACTTCATGGAGTTCCAGTTTCGATTATCTCTGACCGGGACTTAGATTCACATCTCGATTTTGGCAAAAGTTGCATGAGGCGTTGGGGACGCGATTGAACTTTAGTACGGCTTTCCATCCCCAAACTGATGGTCAGTCGGAAAGGGTTATTCAGATTCTGGAAGACATGTTGAAGGGATGTATAATTGACTTTCGAGGTAGTTGGGAGGAGTACTTGTCGTTGGCAGAATTTGCGTACAATAACAGTTACCAGGCGAGTATTCGAATGGCACCGTATGAACCACTGTATGGACGAAGGTGTCGTACACCTAGTTGTTGGACTAAGCTACGAGAGCGACAAGTTCTTGGACCAGAGTTGGTAGCTGATACTGAGGATAAGGTCAGAATAATTAGGGATCAGTTAAAAGAAGCATCTGATAGGCAAAAGTCATATGCAAATTTGAAGCGTAAGGAGATTGAGTACTCAGCAGGTGATATGGTCTTCTTAAAGGTTTCTCATTGGAAGAAGATATTAAGGTTTGGTAAGAAGGGCAAGTTGAGTCCGTGGTTCATTGGGCCTTATCGGGTTTTGAAGCGAGTAGGCCTAGTAGCTTATCAATTGGAATTGCCTCCGGAGTTAGATAGGATTCACGATATTTTTCACATCTCCATGTTAAGGCGTTATCGTTCTGACCTTGCTCATGTCGTGCTAGTTGCAGAAATTGAAGTTCAGACTGATTTGACCTTTGAGGAGGAGCCTGTGCAAATATTGGCTCGAGATGTAAAGGTTCTCAGAAGGAAATCTATCCTGTTAGTGAAAGTGCTTTGGCATAATCACAGCAGAGAGGAAGCTACTTGGGAGCCAGAAGAGGTGATGCAATAACAATACCCTCATCTGTTTGGATCAGGTAAATTTTGAGGACGAAATTTCTTTAAGGAGGGTAGAGTTGTAACGCCCCAATTTTCGGGAATTTTGTGTATGTTGGCAAAAATTTAAAATTTCTGTGTTCTGTCTGTTTGGTGTAGGTTTAATTATGTTAGTGGGCCTCTAGAAGGCCCAAGCTTAGGTTAATAGTAGGTAATTTTAGTTAATTCTAGTTCCATAAGAAAAAAGGGTTCTGGTTAATTGGGCTTAAAGTATTAATCGGGTAAAATAAAACACAAGGAAGTAGGTGGAAGAGTGGCATGTGATGCCACTGGGAAGGCTATAAAAGTGGCGTGTGAATGCTAGGGATAACTAAGGTTCAAGTCACAATGACAGCATATTAAGGGAATTATTTTTATGATTAGGAAGGGGAAGTTTTGGAACTCAAGTAAAAGACTGCCAAGAGGAGTTTGAGTTGTTCAGGAGATTGAGTAAGGAGGGGATAAGGGAGAGGATTTAGGTGCTGATTAGGGAGAGTAGTGTTGGCCGAGTGGTGGACTCTTGAGGAGCAAGAGTTGGCCGGCCAAGGGTTTTCTTTAGGGGGCAAGTTTTGGCTAGGTCATATGCCAAGTATAAGTTCGGCATTAGGGGTAAGTTGTGCCATTTCCTGACCATTCTTCCTTTTTCTTTTTTCTTCTTCTTTCTCTCTTCATCAACTTCTTTTCTTCTTCTTGTCTGACGAATCTCTCTACCATTCTGCTCATCTTCATTTTTTATCAGTTGTTTTTAAGCCTATAGTCGATTACCTCAAAAAGTCGAAATCCCGAAAGCCTTATTTCTTTTAGGCCGTTTTCTTCTAGTCAAAACCCTCTTATTTTCCCTCATCTTCTTGACCGATTCTCTAGTCCTCTGAACCCCAAGTTTCAATCGACAAAGCCACTACAAAATCCTCATCTTTTATTCACTGCTACAAAAAGACGAAAACACATAGCCATAGGGACATAGCCGAATTTTAAGATCACTAAAGGCTCGACTTTTGTTATCATTTGAGGGGTTAGATTTGTATTAGAATCGAGTAAGAATTAACTGGAATCATAGACTGAAGGAACCAGTGGTAAGTTTTTAAACTTAATCTTTATTTCAGGTTTTAGAAAAAGCCGAAACCCCTAAAGGTTAGGGAGGCTATCGATTTGGGCTTGTAGCTCTAAGGGTTGTTATAACTATTTTATTTTGATAATAGTGGGATCTAGAGGCTGCTGATCGAAGGCTTGGACAAGTGGAATGACTGGATCTAGACATAATTGTTAATTTCGGCAAAGGTAGGATCGCTAGTGCCTAAGGTGCTTTTGGCCGAATATGGTAAGGGGTTAATAAGTAGTTCGTTTTTGATAGTTAGATTAACGTGTTAGTAATCCAATTGTAGGCAGTTCGTGTGTGGATCTCGTCAGCATATCGTCGCAAACATGTGTGTAACTGACACCCTCTTATAAACTAGATCGGCAAAAGCCGAAAAGCCAAAATGCCGAAAAGCCGGCATTTTGAGAACTTGCGAGTGTGTGAATGCTCGTGAGATTAATAGTTTGATGTATGTGGTAAATTAAAGTGATAAGATTGCAAAGCACACGATTCCGTGCATTTTGATGTTTTTGGGCTTAATGGGCCAAAATCGGGATAGTGGGCCAACGGGCCCAATTCAGTAAGAAAACGCGGTAAGTGTTTTTGGTCGTACGTAAATGGCTATGCTATGCATGAAAACCTTAAGAATAGTGAAATTCCTTGAATACCCCTATGTATGGAAATTACTGATATACCCCTAGGTGTAAAATTACCATTATACCCCTAGGGTTACTTTTGACCGAAAAGCATGATGATCTGATTCTGTTTGATGTATGCCATGATTGTATATCTATTGCATGGGAACATGGTTTATATTATGGAGGAAGCGTCCTGGTGGCTACGCCACAATTATTTGATCTGGTGGCTCTGCCACATATATCTGTTCTGGTGGCTCTGCCATGATTATCTGTATCTGGTGACTCTGTCACATTATCTGTTCTAGCAGCCATGCTGCATATTTCTGTGGCGTGTAGCGGTTGGGTGGGTCGAGTAGTCTCCCCACATGGTGAAAGGTTGGTATGGGGGTGCATATGGTTGGATATGGGCTGGGTTTTGCATAAAATGTAATATCATTACGTTACATTATGGGCCTATAGGCTTTATTCAATTACATTGCGGGTTAAGGCCAACTTATTCTGTTTTCTGTGGTTTGAACCGATATAGGCTATGGTTGGGTTAATTTACACACTGAGTTTTCCCAAACTCACCCTTTTATTTTGATAGGTTTAATATGTTTTATTAAGATAGGTATTACTTATATTTAACTGCTGAAATTGGATAGCTTTAGGGCGCATTTTCAAAAACAGTAATTGATTTAAAAATAACACGACAACAAGCAAAGCTTCCGCAATGAAAATATTTTCCAAAATTAATCACTCTTCCTAAAAAGGACTTAATCAAATTGGTTTCCTAGAAATATACATGACGTTAAGGTGTGGCAATGGCGGTGTGCATGTCTAGGATTGGTCCGAAGGGAGCTTGGTACTTAAGCAGTCCGATGGACTTACCTCCTCTTTCCCAGTTTCCTACCTGGTGCACAGCTTCCATTCACTTTAACCTACAATGAAATTATCTTTTAAAACACTAAGTAAGTTTTTTTGATCAACAATATGAAATGTTTTGAATACTTCGATGTGGCATGTCGGATCTGGCCATAACGTCTGGGCCAGGTTTGGGGTGTTACACGATAGATCAAATTGAATTTCAATATCCTCTGTCGATATAACATGTAAGAGATTTGATTTATATCATCTTCTGAGCTTCAAATCATGAAAAATTATCATAACTTTATGTAACTTCAGAAGCAAAACAAAACAATATTTTACCAATCCGACTTTTCTACAACTTCATATAGCCCAACAAAACAAGAACTCAATTTCTCTTTCAACTCGATCTTCAAAATTTTCTTCCAAGGTGAATCTTTAAGAAATACCATATCACTAACAAAATACTCAATATCCTATTGTTTCAAGTCTATATATGATTTTTGTTTGTCAAAACTGCTTTCAGTCTATCTCGAATCACTTCCACTTTTCTTCAATTTCACGAATCAAGTATCTCCACATATTTTTTTTTCTCAGTGTATTCAATCAGTTTCCATGCAGTTTTACATTTATAATCATTCAGAACTTCATACAATGTTGAAAACTATTATCGCACACCCAGAACTTCTTGTACTTGCTTTAGATTCAGAACGTAAACCATGTGTCTTAATAACAGAAACTAACATATCATATGATCTAACAATCTCCGAAACCCATATTTCATACCATTTTTAAGTAATAAACTTATTCATACCAGAGTAGAATATACAAACTTCACCGTACCTTCAACAATTACTTAAATATCATCTTTCTTTTTCAAAAATAAAGATAATTCCAACTTAAGTTTCATAAAAATTCTATCCCATTTCCATTCTGATGTCACCACTGTTTGTAACAGTTCTGAAGTCATCTGTATCTGATATAAACATTTCTATGCAAATTCAAAGTATTGCTTTTCTTTTCCTAGTTTTCAATACATCTGTCTCAAATCACTGTACATTTTATTCTTCCAGAATGCATAGACATAGTACTACTATAATTTCATGCAAATTGTCCTATACAAGTTCTGAATCCCTCTGTTCAACTTTCATTTCTAATGGCAAACAACCATCATATCCAATCTGAAATGTTTAATTAGAAATCATCTATACACTATACCCATTTAACTGATAACTTATTACCACATTTCTGAGCTTCACAGTTCTGCTGTAAAGAAGTCGGTTTAACTTTTATCTCTACCAAAATTGATCCATCTTTAGATGATAACAGTCAGATATTCACAACTTGTAACACAAAACAAAACTCTTAATTTTGAATATACCTAACTTCATTTACTTTTCCCGGATGATAATTAATTATCAAATCATGATCCTTTAGTACAAGGACAATAGCTACCACTTTCGAATCATGTGTCAAATAGTTCTTCTCATGTAATTCTAACTTTTCAAAACATAACCCATTAGTTTACTTTCTTATATCAAAACACTATTATCCTTGTAAATCACAAGTTTCTTTATTTGATTTCAGACAAAACCAGAACTAGTGCTTTAGTTAACTGAGCTTTCAACAAATCAAAACATTGCTGACATTTATCAGACCATTCCAATTCCACTTCTTTCTGTAATAACCATATCATCTATAGATTCTTTTTCAAATTTCGGTAATAACCGATTAGTCTCAGAAAACCCCCGATTTTAGATATACCTTTCGATATCATTTCAAGCACAAAATCTACAGCAAATTCAACTTCTTTAACCAATAGTAATTCAGATAACTCTTCTGAAAAAACATCAGAATTGCCACTGATTTAAACTTTAACTTAGATACTTCTATATCTAATACATAAGCAAAGTACCATAACCCCTTTTCTGGCACACTTCTGTGTTAACATAATTAATATCATAATAAACAAAACATTTCATCGTCTTGATCTTGCAACGTATTATACTTCTGCTTATAATTTATCACAAACATCGTGCAAAATTAATCATTACATTCTCAGAATCATATCAAACAATAATAACATCAAATCGATTAGAAAACAATACCTTAATATCATTATCAGACAGTTCATGCAGTTTTTTTTCCAATAAATACTGATCCGAAAAAATGTGATACTTCAACCAAACACTTAGCAAACTCAACAGACAAATCTTTAATAGATACTGGATTCATGTAATCATATAAACAAGTCAAATCAAGATCAATTTAAAATAATCATATCAGTGTCGATAAAGAAAGAAATACCTGTAATGACATTCGGTAGAGAAATATCTTCTTATATACATTTAACACATGTCCTGGCTGATGTTCATGCTCCAGATTTTACAGTGAAGTCCTTTGTCACACCTTGACTGTCACTTGTATTTCCGAAGTTACAGGGTAGTCTGTCTCTGATAACTGTGTTACTTGGTTTTGAATTCTGAATAATATCTTTTTCAAATTTTCTTCAAGCAGTCTCTAAGATAATAATCAGGAGAATCATGTCTAACACATATTTCATTCTTTATTCTATACTCTTCAGCTTCTAGCTTCATTTAAACCATCTTCAAACCATTTGTATCATACAGTTTCTATCGGAATACACCCTCTGATATACTTATTCAATCAAACAAATTCCCTTCATACACAGTTGCAGTCATATGATCCTGTTTAAGCTTCAAGAATTCTGTACATTTCTGATCAAGAAATCTCTAACTGATATATATCTTTCAGGACTCATCTCAGAAAATTTCCAAATAACCCTTTCTTAATCACAACAGAAATCAATGTTTTCCACCGCTGGCAAGCTAAATCTTTTTAACAGAAATATCATACCTTTTTAACATTTAATCGGTGAACAGAACAATTCATTTACAATCCCAATAATATTCTCTAACCAGATTTCAGTTCTTTCAAAACCATTTTCAGCTGTAATTCTCAATTCATCCACACTATATTTACGGAGTATTAGCAACAAATAACTTACCCGCTTACACAAACTCTATACCTTGAAGCACTTCAGGAACCGATTGAGAAACATGAGGGGTAGATGTCGTAGCAGATACAGTTTCTTCTATTCATTATACAGCATCAGTTATAATTCTAAACAATTATATATTATCTATTTCTCTATTATTTCATCAGTCATCATTCAATAATTAATTACTTATTGAGTTAATACTTAATATTATCGATTCAGTTTTCATTTAATTCACGAAACTAT
The DNA here is from genome assembly GCF_025698485.1 of Gossypium arboreum. Lineage (NCBI taxonomy): Eukaryota > Viridiplantae > Streptophyta > Magnoliopsida > Malvales > Malvaceae > Gossypium > Gossypium arboreum. Next base: position 12,175,714 of record NC_069071.1, read on the forward strand.
TCATCTCCAGTATACATTTCGTAATCAATGCCATCGATATGTTCATCTAACATTTCAACTATAAAACAGTACCAAACAAATATATCAGCATTTGATCTCGACTCAATTTCGACTCAATCATGGCATGTACCTCCAGACCCTTTTCAGTATTTGACTTAATCCTAGAATCGGCTAAACCCAATTAGCTCTGATACCACTAAATGTAACGTCCCCTAACCCTATACCGTCGCCAGAACAGGGTTACAAGACATTACCAGTCAGTACAGTCCAATTCCTGGTCATTAATTAAAATAAATATTCACACACATCCTAGTTTTAAGATATCATCCTTTTAATGGGCCCTCGCGGTCCAATATGAACAGTAAATTTAATTCGGGACTAATTTAGAATCACAATAAATTTTTAGTAAATTTCAAAATTCATACTACATACCGTTGCCAACCGTAATTTACTCATTTCATCAATACTTCTACAACCTAAATGACTCTCACAAAACATCCTAGGTACATGCCATTACCAATACTCAACATACTTTACCTCATTGAATCCGGGATCGGCCTGGGATGCTGATTCAACAGTCTAGCCTTAACTTAATCTGCGGACAGAAACAAACCGTGCTGCGAGTATACACTCGATGGTATTTCTATAATCGAACACTTAAACAATTATAAAACATATTAATTTATATATATTGAACTATTCAAACTCAATAAGAATTCAAACATTCACTTTTCAACCAATGTTTTGGTCTACTTTAAATTTCATATAATTTATTATTTTTCAATAACAATTAATCAATCAGTAATGTTCATTAACACTCAGAACAATTATTTATTCATAATGATCGGTTATTCGGTAACAATCAATTATTCAAATATAACCGATTATTCAAGATCGATCAATTGATCGGTTATCCAATAATATCAATTATTGATAAAATCGATATTCAATAACAATTAAGTTATTCATATGATCATTCATTCAGTGACAATCAGTTATTCAGTAATGATCAATTATTTAGTAATATTTAGTTATTCAGTAACAGTCTAATATCCAGTAACAATCAATTATCTAGTAACAGTCAATTATTCAGTAATAATCAGTTGTTTTATACCTTTATTTACCCTATTAACATGACTCGGACTCGAGCGGATACGGATCCAACCAACACACCAAGATGAAAGACATAGTGCCTCATTGGCTAAAGCCAAACAAGATATGATAACGAGTAGAGTACGGTACATAGAGTACCTCATCGGAACAAATCCAAAACAGTAACAGTAACAGTATTCAACACACAAAGTGCTGAATTGATAACGATATGATAACGATGAGTCGGCACATAAGTGCCTCGATCGATGAGTAAGCAAAAACCGTACTCTTTCATATCCTATGGCATGGCAACTATATCCAACTAGCCCGACTAGTTAATAGGGTATTTAATTCACTTTTCAATTTTCAATTAATTCATATTTTAATTAATTAACTATATATTTTAAATTAAATATAATTTCATTCACTTTTCACTAATAGATATTCAATTTCACAATAATTACATTTTTCTATCAATTTCATCACACTTGAACTACATATATTTTCCAATATAACAAATATTTATTATTCAATTTCCACATCAATATTCATTTCAATTCAAACATGCACATATATTCATAAATCAATTCAATATAATCAATATTCAATCCAATTCAAATAATCATCTCAAAATACCTACTACATATATATATTTAATTAATAAATCCAACAATTTAAGTATTAAGTTTGGATTATAGAAATACAAACCTTAATTTCCGAGCTAACTCTCGTTGACTTTATCTTGTCCTTTCTTAGCTGAGATTTCTGATACCACATTGACTACAAAAGTAATACAATTCATAATCATTAATACATTACTAATTTATATCTTGAGTTATAGAATTCTAAATTAAGATCCGCTAATTTCTCCTGAAACTAGACTCACAAATCTTCTTACCATAAAATTTTCAAAATTTTTCGTTTAGCCATTAAGTACAGTTTATTCTTTAAATTCACCCCTGTTCTGCTGTCTGACAGTTCCGACCCTTCTTCACTAGAAATTAATTATCTCAGAGTACAGAACTCGGATAATATTTCTCCTGAAAATAGACTCATTAGGGATTCTAAACATATAACTTTAAGCCTCTAATTATTTTTCTCCAATTTTTGGTGATTTTCCAAAGTCAGAAGAGGAAACCCAAATTCATTCTGACCTTGTCTCACAAAACTCATTATATCTCATAATTTACAATTCAATTGCTTACACCGTTTCTTCTATAAGAAATTAGACTCAATAAGATTTAATTCCATATTTTATTCATCCTCTAATTCAATTTCTATAATTTTTGGTGATTTTTCAAACTTAGACTACTGCTGCTGTCCCAAATAGTCTTAATGCAAACTAAATTCACTTACTTTTCTGATTAGTGTTTAAATTATACATTATTTCATGGTTGATTACTCCTTTATTAACTATTTTGAGTTGCTAACTTGGCATTTTTCATTCCTTTTTGATTCAGGACATTGAATTGCAGAAATTGAGCTTAAGTCGATGAAATTGAGCAATTTTGGATTTTCTGGATACATGGCCAAATTACCGGGCGTGACTTAGGGCATGATGTCGCTGACGTGGCATCCAGTCAGCAGTTTCTAAAAGGTCTAGTGAGCAATTTCTAAAAGGCATTTGGTGTGGAGAAAGAGGCTTAGCCGCCCATTTAAATTCAAATTAGGATTAAGATTTATTTTTATTTATTTATTTCGCATTTTTCTCTTAATTTTGAATGCTACTTTTTAGGATTTTTGAGGACTATAAATGCCCCATTGGGGTAAGCCTCAAAGGGGGATCTATCCATCAAGCATCTTCACTTTTTGAGTTTATTAAACTCTTTGTTTCTTTCTTGTTTTAATAAATTTCTCTTTTTGATTTAGTTTTTACTTTATTTTCTTAAAATGCTAATTATGGTCTCTACCATTCTTAGCTAAGTTTTCCATAGCCAAAGGCTAAAGCAATGACTCGATTCTAAGTCGTGAGAACCAAAAAGCACTTCATACCCTCGAGGGTTACATTTTCAATTTTCGAGAATCAAGGATTGGTAATCGACCATCCTTTTAAAATCAAGTCTGTTTGATTTCAAAAAGTGCACGTTAGAATAAAATTCAGTTTCAATTAACAGTTGGGAGGAAGGATCGACCTGTGGCACTTCGACTTCGTGTGAACACGCTTAGCAGCGGCCCGCTAAAGGAAACTAAAATCGGGTTAGATTCTTATTTGAGACGACAGAATCCGAGTCGGGTTTTTCCAGATTTTCAAAGCATTGAATTAATTTGCGATTGACGCTATTAGCTCATAAAGAATTAAGATCTAAAAATTGATTTTAGGTTCTCGATTCACTTGAGAGAAAAACAAGTTATAGGGGTTGGGCCCTATAGGCTATAACCGGTATTTGCCTAGAGGTAAAATCCCATTCGAGGATCGATTTAAATCGAGACAAGGTGTTTAGCCCAAGGCTGACTTTTATCTCTTGATTTCAATTTCAATCTTTTTAATTTACTTGTTTAATTTCAATCATTTACTTCACTTCAAACAAACCCCCCCTTCTACTCCTCCCTTTACTCATCACGCTTAAGCAAAGTTAAAAGCAAGAAAATTATCAAACTCCTAGTCCCTGTGGAATCGACCCTTACTCTCCCTATTCTACTTATTCCAATCATTTTATCGAGATTAAGGCTATTTATTTTTGACATCATAACGACAGCATGTCAAAATTTGCGCCATTGCTGGGGACTTTGGCAAGTTACTGATTTAATTTTCTTTTTTCTGATTTATGACCAAGCAAAATCTGGGCACATTTGAAGAATTTGATCCTGAAATCGAAGCGCGAGCAAGAAGAATTCACGGTCAAACACTTCAAGATAAAAAGAAATGACAACAACAAACAAATTCCGAAGAATCAACTAGTGCTACCAACGAAGAATCAATGGATTCCACCAATCCGATTGACGTTGATAACACTCCCATTGCCGATCCAACACCTGACGCACAACAAACAAAAGCGATGGGAGATCAAACAATTCGCGAGTTAGCCGCGGCTCCTACGGAACAACAACCACTTTGCATTACATTTCCTCAAGGCACCACCCTTTTACTCTAAAAACAGGGTTAATTCATCTCCTTCCTACCTTCAATGGCCTTCCAAGCGAGAGTCCACACACACATTTAGCCGAATTTCATTTGGTTTGTTCAAGCATGAAACCTCAGGGAGTATCCGAAGACCAAATTAAATTACGAGCATTTCCTTTTTCTTTATCCGGTAGAGCAAAAGAATGGTTGTTTTATTTACCGCTAAATTCCATTACTACTTGGGATGATTTGAATCGTATTTTTCTTGATAGGTTTTTCCCAGCAGCAAAATCAAGCGAACTAAGGTGAAGCGTCCTTGGAATTAAACAAAAGTATGACGAGTCACTTTATGAATATTGGAAGCGATTCAAGAAGCTATGTGCGAGCTGTCCGCAACACGGATTGAGTGAACAAACGCTTCTACAATATTTCTATGAAGGTTTGCTTCCGATGGAGATGAAAATGACTGACGCCGCTAGTGGAGGAGCTCTCGTCAACATGACTCCCACTCAAGCAAGGGAATTAATTTCGACAATGGCAGCCAACTCTCAACAGTTTGGCACCACGAATGAACCTAGCCGAAGGGTTTACGAGGTAAGTACCGTTTCACTTGAAAATAAAATCGATAAATTAACCAACGTTGTTAATTCTCTAATCACAGGAAAGAACGGATCAGCCAGAGTATGCGGAATTTGTACGATGCCAGACCACCCAACCAATTGTTGCCCGACACTCCAAGAGGGGATAGACGAACAAGTGAATGCCGTGGGGAATTTTCCGGGGCCACCTCAAAGACCTTATAACCCCCATAGTAATACTTACAATCTGGGATGGCGAGACCACCCAAATTTTAGTTACGCACAAAACCAGAGGTCGAACCAATCTTACCAACCAAGGCCACCTCCACCATAACCATATCAGCCGCCAAAAAGTTCACTTGAGTCTCTCGTAGAGCGATTGGTGCAATGCCAAGAGAAATTTCAAGACCGAATAGAGTCACATTTTCAAGAAATTGACAAACAAATAAGTCAATTGGCAAAAACCGTGGGCCGCTTAGAATCGCAAGGCAAGCTTCCCTCACAAATCGAAGTAAACCCACGGGAAAACGTGAGTGCCATCACTCTTAGAAGTGGAACAATTGTTGAACAGCAAATGACGCCAATTTGAGAGAAAAACGACGCCAAAATAAGCAAAAATGATAAGGCAATTGTAAAAAAATCCACAAGTACCGAAGAAGCAAATGACGCCAATCCCCAAGAGGAAAATGATGCCACAACCCGAAGAAAAATAAAGAATCCAATATTTGAACCAGCACCATCTCCTTACACCACACAACCTCATTTTCCATTAAGATTTATAAAGAAAGATAAGCAAGCTAAGGAGAAGGAAATCCTAGACGTTTTCCAAAAAGATGAGATCAACATTCCTCTTTTAGAGGTAATCCGAAAGGTGCCAAGGTACGCTCGTTTCCTTAAAGAACTTTGTACTAATAAAAGAAGACTAACAGGGCATGAGAAGGTAAATCTCGGAGAGCACGTCTCTGCGGTTTTGACCCGATGACTTCCATCAAAGTTGAAGGACCAAGGCATGTTCGCCATACCTTGTAAAATTGGCAAAGTGGGCAAAAAGAGGGCGATGTGCGACTTGGGAGCCTCCATGAACGTGATGCCTCTATCCGTGTACAATACTCTTTCAGCCGACCCATTGAAGGAAACGAAGGTCACTATTCAATTGTCGAATCATTCAATTATTTACCCGGAGGGAGTCTTGGAGAATGTCTTGGTAAAGGTAAACAAATTAATCTTTCTGGCCGATTTCTATGTAATTGACATGGAAAACGATCGCTCAAACACTTCATTCGAAATTCTCCTTGGGCAACCTTTTCTTAGCATCGCCAACACTAAAATCGATGTCCGAAGTGGAATCCTCACAATGGAGTTCGATGGTGAGGTCGTTAAATTTAATGTTTACAAAGCGATGCGGTATCCTGAAGATGTTCAAAGCATTAATTTTGTCGATATAATCGAGCCTGCGATTGATGAGTTTGTTGAGACTAATTTTGTTAATAAAATTTGTAGGAAATTCGATGATTTTGATGGTGAATTCAAGGAGTTGAAACAAACTTTCTCTATTGATTCCATTAATTCTAACGAAATCACTACACCTTCAAAAACTAAATTGTTACCTTCGGTTTTGCAGGCTCCTCGGATTGAATTAAAGGAATTACCGGATCACTTGAAGTATGTTTTTTTGGGCAATGATGATACGTTATCGGTTAGTGTGTCGTACAAGCTAAGTAAAGACGAGGAAAATGACCTTGTGGAAATACTACGTGCGCACAAAGAAGCCATTGGGTGGACAATTGCCGACATCAAAGGGTTAAGTCCCTCAACGTGTATGCATAAGATAAAGATCGAGGAAGGAGCGAAACCAACACGTGAAGGGCAACATCGACTAAATCCACCTATGATGGAAGTGGTAAAAAAGGAAATTCAAAAGCTACTTGATGCCGATGTTATCTATCCCATCTCGTATAGTAGTTGGGTAAGTCTGATACATGTTGTGCCTAAGAAAACTGGAGTAACGATAATCAAAAACTCGAAAGGTGAGTTAATTCTGACTAGAGTGCAAAATGGATGGAGAGTTTGTATCGATTACAGGAAGTTGAACTCTTTAACTCGTAAAGATCATTTTCTGTTACCTTTTATTGATCAATTAATAGAAAGATTAGCCGGTAAAACTCACTAATGTTGTCTTGATGGGTTTTCAGGTTTCTTCCAAATTCCGATGGCGCCTGAAGATCAAGAAAAGATGACGTTCACATACCCTTTTGGAACGTTCGCCTACAGACGAATGCCCTTCGGTCTATGCAATGCACCAGCCACATTTCAACGTTGCATGCTTAGTATCTTTTCTGATTTTATCGAGGAGGGTATAGAGGTATTCATAGACAACTTCACTGTTTATGGTAACACCTTTACTGAATGCCTCTTTAATTTATCAAATGTTTTGAAGTGATGACTAGAATACAACCTTGTTTTAAACTATGAAAAATGCCATTTTATGGTCGATAAAGGGTTGATTCTAGGACATATAGTTTCTTCTAACGGTATTGCGGTCGATGAAGCCAAGACCGATGTTATTCGCTCACTCCCTTACCCGACTACGGTTAGGGAAGTATGTTCTTTTCTTGGCCATGCAGGATTTTACCAACGATTTATCAAGGACTTTTTAAAGATTGCACAACCGTTATGCAGTCTTCTTCACAAGGACCAAATCTTTGATTTCAATCCAGAATGCAAAAGTCGTGGAACACCTTAAAGGAAAAGCTAATTATGGCTCTAATTGTACAACCACCGAATTGGGAATATCCATTCGAGCTAATGTGTGATGCCTCTGACACTAGCGTTGGCGCGGTTCTAGGTCAGAAAATCGACAAAGAATCGCACCTCATTGCCTATGTGTCTCAAACTTTAGACTCGGCTCAAAGAAATTATTCCACTACCAAAAAAAAGCTTCTTGCTATAGTATTTGCTTTAGAAAAATGTCGTACGTAATTATTAGGTACTAATATTATCGTTTTTTCTGATCATGCAGCATTACGGTACCTGATGAGCAAGAAGGAAGTGAAGCCGAGGCTAATTCGTTGGATTCTACTTCTCCAAGAATATAATTTGGAAATAAAGGATAAGAAGGGACGATAAAATTTGGTGGCCGATCACTTGAGCCGAATTCCCATCAATTCGTCTGATCCGCCGATCAAAGATGAGTTTTCCGAAGAGCACTTAATGTTAACGCAACAAGGGAATTTACCATGGTTTGCTGACATGGTAAATTACTTAGCTACGAGTAAAATTCTAATGCACCTACCAAGAGCGGTAATTAATAAAATTAAGAGGGAGTCTCCATATTACATTTGGGATGACCCTTATCTTTGGAAACACTGCTCCGATCAGGTAATTCGATGATGTGTAGCCAAAGAAGAGGTAAATTCGATCTTTAATTTCTGTCATTTATATGTATGTGGCGGTCATTTTGGACCGAAGCGAACTACTCATAAAATATTAGAATGCGGTTTCTTTTGGCCGAATATATTTAGAGATACTTATTTTTATTGTAAATCATGCGAAAAGTGTCAAAGAGCAGGTAATTTAAGTCGTAGGAATGAAATGCCTATGAATCCAATCCATGTATGCGAAATTTTTGATACGTGGAGCCTTGATTATATGGAACCTTTTGTGTCATCTTACGGTAACACTTATATAATTCTTGCAATCGATTATGTTTCAAAGTAGGTCAAAGCGAAAGGGACCCATAATAATGATGCGAGAACTACTGTTAATTTTTTAAAGAATTTATTTTTCCAGGTTTGGCACACCAAGGGCGATCGTTAGTGATAGAGGAACACATTTCATCAATCGAATTATTGAAGCACTCATGAAAAAATTTGGCGTGACACAAAGAATTGCCACGGCTTACCATCCGCAAACAAATGGGTAAGCAGAGGTGTGAAATCGTGAAATTAAGGCGATTCTGGGAAAGATTGTCAAACCGGACTGCAAGGATTGGAGTTTAAAGTTATCCGAAGCACTTTGGGCATATAGGACGGGTTATAAAGGGCCGATCGCAATGTCTCCATACCGCCTAGTTTTCGGTAAACCGTGCCACTTACCGGTTGAACTTGAGCATCATGCTCATTGGGTGGTGAAGCAATGTAACATGGAGATGGAAGTGATCGGAGAAGCACAAAAATTACACATTCAAGAGTACGAAATGCTTACGATAATGCCAAAATCTATAAAGAAAATACGAAAGAACTCCACGATCAAAGGATATCCTTTAAATCATTTAATGTCAATCAAAAGGTTTTGCTATTCAATTCTAAAATTAAACTTTTTGCAGGAAAACTTCGATCAAAGTGGCTCGGACCATTCAAGGTAACTCTAATTTTTCCTTATGGCACCGTGGAAATAGAAGACGACTCAGGAGTTCGATTCAAGGTTAACGAGCAAAGATTGAAGCCATATTATGAGATTGCCCCTGTCGGATTGGTTGAATAGTTTGAATTGGAAGAACCCAAGCTTTGAAATTGGGTCATCGAGCTAACGACGTTAAACAATGGCGCTTAATGGGAGGCAACCCATTTTGTTTTCATTTCTTGTGTTCAATCTTTAGTTTTCGATTTTTTTTATTAATTTCACTTAATCATTTTTAATTCTTTGATTTGAATTTTGTATGTACCCTGGACATTTTAATTCGGATAAAGCCGAAGCAAAGAATTGGTTCAATTAAAGCATAAATTAACCGAATTCAAGGCCAATTTCCAGCAATTATCGTGAAAGGGCAGCAACAGGGTCCCCCATGTTTTAGACGCACCATAACATTAAGTGAGGGGGAGCATTCGGTGCACATTAGAAGTAAGAATAGGGCCGGCGCAAGATAGCACAACCCAAACCCACCTTTTGTCCCCTTGCTGCCAACACCCCCACATTAATCAGGGAGTACTTTCACCCTCTCTTGTGCATTTTAATTTTTATTGTTCATATTGGGGCAATATGATCTTAAGTGCGGGGGGTGGGATTAGACTCAAGTTAACTCTTGTTTATTCGTTGATTTGAAATTGATTATTTCTTGATTATGATTGTTGACTTATCTTGATTGCCAATCTCTAATTTATTGAGTTTCTTTGTGTTTCTTTGTGAATTCAAGCATGTTCTTGTTGAATTTAGGATTCAAGATAGCATGGCATGATTAATTTGAGTAAATTTTTCTTGGTAATTTCATGCTTTCATTGATCGAATTGGATGCATGACTTAGTTCACAAGCCTTTCATGTGAGTTTTTAAACCTATTGAGCATATTTTTTATTCTTGCTCTTTGTTTTAATTGAGTATGCCGAACCAATTGATTCCATTCTAGAACTTGCGACTCGATGCTTGTTGAGATTATATTGTTGATTATGATGCTATGATGTGATAGAGGCATTAGGATCTAACCCATTTCTTTTCCCAAATAAAACAGCCTACCCTTTTTGTTTTACCCCTTAGCGAACCAATTTGAGCCTTATCCTTTTCTTTGATTCACCACACTTAAAACCCGAGGCTATTTTATTTTTACCATCTTTTTGCTACCCTTTTTCATGACAAGGTGAGATTATTTCGGGAAAGAAAAAAATAGGAAGAAGCTGTTCAAAATAACAGTCCAGATTCAAACAAAACCAGCCAGAAATTAACCCTGTTCAAATAGAAGTTCTTTCAAACAGTGCAGTTTTTCATGCAGATTTTTTAACAGTGCAGTTTTAATTCGAATGAGCAGGAAAACAGATTGGTTCGAGCAGAAAAGAAGAAAAAAGAATGTTTCAAAAAAAAAGGGAAGAAAGAAAAAGAAGAAAAGAGAGTGAAGTGTGCTCTGATTGAATTTCTTGTTTCTCCTACCTTCTATTTTTCTTTGAATAATTTTCAAAATAATTTTTTCATTGTCTTGGAATTTTGAAATCTCATTTTTCAGCCTTTATCCTACCCGAACTTAGCCCCATTACAACCCGTTTGAAGTCCTCTTGATTGTTGCATCATTTTCATACTAAGTAGTGGAGATGAGATTTAGTTACAAGCCTATGGTAATGCATTGGTTGGTTCAGGCTTGACTGATTCTTTCACCCGAAACGCTTGAGCGAAATGAGTGAACCCATGAGAGGAACTAAGTCTTGAATTCTTTGGAATTGATGATTGATTGAAATGCCATGGTTGATTTGCACTTAATTGATTATACCTTGCTTGATTGAGCTTGAATTTTGACATTTGCTTGGTTGGGTTTGCTTAGAAACCTTGGAAATTTTCTGAAATTGGAATTGGCAATTTTGAGTTTTTGCATGATAATTGAGAAATGCTTAAGGGCAAGCATTGAATAAGTGAGGGGGAATTTGATTAGTGCTTAAATTATACATTATTTCATGGTTGATTACTCCTTTATTAGCTATTTTAAGTTGCCAACTTGGCATTTTTCATTCCTTTTTGATTTAGGACATTGAATTGCAGAAATTGAGCTTAAGTCGACGAAATTGAGCAATTTTGGATTTTCTGGATACATGGCCGAATTACCGGGCGTGACTTGGGGCATGATGTCGCTGACGTGGCATCTAGTCAGCAGTTTCTAGAAGGTCTAGTCAGCAATTTCTTAAAAGCATTTGGTGTGAAGAAAGAGGCTTAGCCGCCCATTTAAATTCAAATTAGGATTAAGATTTATTTTTATTTATTTATTTAGGATTTTTCTCTTAATTTTGAATGCTACTTTTTAGGATTTTTGAGGACTATAAATGCCCCATTGGGGTAAGCCTCAAAGGGGGGATCTATCCATCAAGCATTCTTCACTTTTTGCGTTTATTAAACTCTTTGTTTCTTTCTAGTTTTAATAAATTTCTCTTTTTGATTTAGTTTTTACTTTATTTTCTTAAAATGCTAAGTATGGTCTCTACCATGCTTAGCTAAGTTTTCCATAGCCAAAGGCTAAAGCGATGACTCGATTCTAAGTAGTGAGAATCGAAAAGCACTTCATACCCTCGAGGGTTACATTTTCTGTTTTCGGGAATCAAGGATTGGTAATCGACCATCCTTTTATAATCAGGTCAGTTTGATTTCAAAAAGTGCGCGTTGGAATAAAATTCGGTTTCGATTAACAGTTGGGAGGAAGGATCGGCCTATGGCACTTCGACTTCCTGTGAACACGCTTAGCGGCGATCCTCTAAGGGAAACTAAAATCGGGTTAGATTCTTATTTGAGATGACAGAATTCGAGTCGGGTTTTTCCAGATTTTCAAAGCATTTAATTAATAAGTGTTTGACGCTATTAGCTCATAAAGAATTAAGATTTAAAATTTGATTTTAGGTTCTCGATTCACTTGAGAGAAAAACAAGTTATAGGGGTTGGGCCCTATAGGCTGTAACCGGCATGTGCCTAGAGGTAAAATCCCATTTGAGGATCGATTTAAATCGGGACAAGGTCTTTAGCCCAAGGCTGACTTTTATCTCTTGATTTCAATTTCAATCTTTTTAATTTACTTGTTTAATTTCAATCATTTACTTCACTTCAAACAAACCCCCCCTTCTACTCCTCCCTTTACCCATCACGCCTAAGCAAAGTTAAAAGCAAGAAAATTATCAAACTCCTAGTCCCTGTGGAATCGACCCTTACTCTCCCTATTCTACTTATTCCAATCATTTTATCGAGATTAAGGCTATTTATTTTTTACATCATAACGACAACATTTTCTATCTTAATTCATACTTTATTTCTACTCAATTTTTAACCAAACTTAGACATAATTATCTATTTTTCATCATAAAACCATAATTTTGAAATTCTTTCAATTTAGTCCTTAAAGCATAAAACTTATGAATCACTTTATAATTCAATCCTTATTTCATTTCTAACTTGAATTTTTTCAATTTAGTCCTTAATTCATCTTTTTTTTTTTCAACAAGAACAATGTCTTATAATCAACTATCTTACAATATATCAACTTAACTTCATCAAAACCTTGTTCAAAAGTTTCTAAAACATAAAAATTAAGTAAAAATGGCTAAATTGACTTACCTATTTAAGCTTCAAGCATCAAACCCCCAATTTTCCCTTATTTTTTTCTTTCCTTTTTTTCCTTCTTTCCTTCCCTTATTTTGTCCCTGCTCTCTGTTCTTTCTCCTTTCTTTTTCTTTTTGTTTCTTTTTTTTCGTTTACTTTACTATATATATATATTAATAATATAATATAATAATAATTCTTATATTATAAGTAATTATGTAATTGTATTACACATGTATGTATTTAATTCATTACACATGTATATTTTATTACTATACATTTGTCAACTTGTAATTTATTTCATAATAAATATCAATTTAATAAAAATAACATTAATAAATATTAAATGTAAAAACCATAATAAATAATAATAATAATTTAATATACATATTTATGCATAAAAATCAAAGATTTTATGCATTTACTACCTCACTTAGGACAAATGGCATAATTTCCATTTTGGTCCTCTTTATTTTCTTTTAATCTACAATTAAACTTTCACACTTTATTCAATTTGGTCCTTTTACTTAATTACTCTTAATTAAATTAAATTCACTTAATTAAACTCTAATTAATCACTCATTTTACTTCGTAAATATTTTTAATAAATATTTATGAATCCGTTTTTTAGAAACGGAGACCCGAAAATACACTTTTCCGGTAACAGTAAAATTTGGGTCGTTACAGCTTTTCAAAAAACAAGACTTATCGTTAAAACTCCACTTTTAAATTAAAGACCATTTCATTACCATTATCAAATTATCTCATCACAACGTTTGCCAGATTATTTTCCTTTGGTATATCTACTCATCTTAAACTGCGGAAGCATTTTGAAAACTTTAAAGTTTAAAACGCCTGTTTTAGAAAACAGTAATTGTTTTAAAAACTCACCTTTACCTAGACTAGCAATTTTAAATAAAACATACAATCTAGAGCCCATTTAAAATTGAAACCCACAAACGGCCTTATTACAGAATTAGAAACCCAAAAGTGATATTTAAATTAAATAAAGTCGAATGCAAGACACAGCAGTTGTGTGGCCACCTCCAAGTCCCTCGCAGTACCAAATCGTCTAAGGTGGAGGATTACCTGTACAGTTAAAAAGGAAAGGGTGAGTTTATGAAAACTCAGTGTGTAATCCCCTAACATACAACAAAAAACAGAATATGCAAAACAGTCTAGGCCATTACCTTATTCAAGAATGAGCGATGGGCTTTAGCCCTATCTGATGTGAGTGGGCCCAAGCACAAAACAGAATCAACACTGAGCAAATAAGTATCCCAACCCAATCCAACCAGGACACCACCCGTACCGCCAACACACCATGTGGGGATTCGATCGACCCACCCAGCCAACATACCAATAATGCAACAAAGCTGCTAATAACAGAAAATGTGACGGAGCCACTAAAATCAAAATACGTGGCAAAACCACTAGTACAGAACTTCCTCCAAACCAGAACCCAACCCCATGAAGTATGTCATGTCATAAATATTACGTGTATGTAAAGTCATACTCAATACAATCATATATGTAAATCATGAGCACATCAGTCATACGGAGCATAAGGGTACAATCGTCATTTTATCACACAAGGGTATTATGGTCATTTGCCTATTTTAGGGTTCCAGCTCAGACTACTACCTCTCCGAAGGTCTACAGTCGCCTCAAGCGATCTAGATAACCTAAATGATCATAATGGTGTAAATAGGCCCAATACCTACTACTCGGCCTAAGTGGGCCCACACGCTCGTGTGGCCCATTTAGCCTAAATTTAGCTACAGCTATGTGACTTACATAGCCCAGTCCATTATTTATCACTTACCGTGGATTTAATCTGCATGGGGCCTATGAGCCCATTGGGCCTACACGGCCCATTTCGGCCCAAGTCCATAGAAACACTCGTAGTGGCCTTTACAGACTATCACCCAAGATTTGTGGGCTCAATCTACCCCATGAGTGATCGCACGCTCGTGAGGCCTCAAATGCCGAAGTTTCGGTACTTCGACTTTTTGGCTTTTATCGATCTACAGTAAGGAAGGGTGTGATTACACACCTTTTTCGGCTTTTTGACAGTAACAGAATTTGGTGCACAGTTACACACCTGATTGCAAGCACTTGTGAAAAAAAACAAACCCTAGAGCTCCGACCTACATACATTCCAAGTATTCAATCACTTTCCCCAATTATTAACATTCACAAGCACTTAATCCACGATCTGCAATCATAACCTACCATAACCCAATCATAACATTGGGGTAATCGGCCTATATCCCAAAAATAAGGTATCAAAATTACCTTAACCGAATACTGGGAGACAGGGTTTCAAAAGCTTGAGAACTCTTGCACTTTTCATTCCTCGGCAATACCTAGAATCCAATGAACACACATCATGGGGAAGGAGTCACCATTCGGGAATCACATAGCACTAAGAGAAGAAGTATTCAACTTTTAGAGGGAGGCAGAAGAAATGGATTTGAGCCCATATAGCAATAACAGAGAAACAACAGAGAGGACCTATGAGTACTTACCGATTCGACAGAACCCTTGCAAGCCGAAATAACAGAGAAAAATAGTAATTGGCCAAACCAAAATACAGGGTAAATCAAAAGAAGATTAAAAGAAGAAGAACAAAAATCGGCTTAAAGAAGAAACCCACAATTGCAGAATCCAAATTAAAGAGATGAGGAAAAGTAAAAGGTGTTCGGCTAGCAATAGGAAAATAGACGCTTGAAAAAGATGAAAGAATGGCAATGGGAAGAGAAAAGAGTATTCAGCTACTGCTAAAAGAAGATAAAAGAAATGAGCACGTTAATAAGAATAAGCCAGACTTGAAAAGAATGCCAAAGTAGAAAAAATACCTAAATGGTCAAAACGCAACACGGCTACTCCAAAATAGGCTTGAACCCGAAAGAGAGAAAAATAAAAGGAGAATAGCTACCGAAACAAAAAGCCAAAACCTAGAAAATTTCGGCACTAAGTTCCTATGACCAATTTGGTACCCAAAATTCCCATTTTTGGACAACAACAACCACTCCCCCAATCTCTCCATGATTTCCTCATTGATCTACTCCAACATCCCATTCAAACTCCCTTCAAACTTCCCTTAACTGTGTTTCAGTCCAACTCCACTACCTACACAGCTCAGGCAACAAAATAACTACTCTATTGCACAACTCAGGACTCGAACTCAAGTCCCCCAGCAGAAGCAACACGCCACCTTGCCACTTGACCACACACTCTCTTTGTGTCATGTATAGCTAGACCCAAACGTATTACGGTAGTCCTAGAATCGACTAAACTGTAGCTCTGATACCAATAAAATAGTAACACCCCATACCCGAGACCATTTCTGGAGTCGAACACGAGGTGCTAACAGACTTAATTCATTTATTTGCACAGTCCATTTTAAAATTTCCAGACAAGCTGGCTAACTGCGTCACTGTCACCCTAAAAATCATATCTCGAGTTCCAAAACTCGAAAACTAGTTCCGTAAATTTTTCCTGAAACTAGACTCATATTTCCATGTAAAAATATTTTTCTAGAATTTTTGGTCGAGTAAATTACTACAGTTTATTAGTTAAAGTCTCCCCTGTTTCAGGGTTCAACTACTCTGACCTTCATGCATTATGACTTAGATATCTCCCTGTACAGGGCTTCAATACTTATACTGTTTGTTTCTACAGAAACTAGACTCAAAAAGGAATCTGTAAATATAGGGAATGACTTCTAATTATCTCTGGTTAATTTATAGTGAATTTCCAAAGTTGGAACAGGGGATCCAAAAATCGCTCTGGCTATCCAAATATATACATTACCGAAAGGTACATGACCAACAACAAAAGGGTAGTCCTATACATGCCATTTTCAGAGTTCAACTAAAAGAGTACCAAAAGGTCTTTGATAGTGTGGATGACTTCGACTTTGACACTCCCGAATCCGATAGCTGACGAACCAAAATCTATAAAACAAAGAATCAAAGAAACGGAATAAGCATTTAATGCTTAGTAAGTTTTGAGTAATGAAATCATGCACAACTGAAGTATAGCATTCATATGACTAAACGAATAATTTCATATACACATATTCTCACAAACATACCTACTTCACATTTCCAACCCTTATATTCATACATAAGGAATCAACTTGACTAAAGGCCGGAAGCTTGTTAATCGATTGAGCGAATACTATTTAAAAGGAATCAATTATTCCAATGCATATACAAAACATACCTCATCGTTGGGGTTTTACGGGCGTATTAATTGAAATTATTACAGCAAGATTGCTCATTCCCAAACCAAGTACCTTCGGGATTTAGCCGGATATAGCTACTCGCTCAAATGCCTTCGGGACTTAGCCCGGTTATAGTAACTCGCACAAATGCCTTCAGGACTTAGCCCGGATATAGTAACTCGCACAAATGCCTTCGGGACTTAGCCCGGATATAGTAACTCGCACAAATGCCTTCGGGGCTTAGCCCGGAATTAGTCACTAGCACAAATGCCTTCGGGACTTAGCCCGGTTATCATCCGAATATTCATGCACATATCAATAAATCATGACACATCTATATTTCATTTTCATAACTAGAATTCAAACACAAGTCACTTATCAAGCATTATCATTTTCGGCTCAATAGCTACATACAAAGAGCATGATTTTGATTTGCTTATAACATGATCTAATCGAATCATAATCTGAGTTCCATTACTCGAAAACTTACCTCGGATGCTGTTGAACGATTTCAACGGCTATTCGATCACCTTTTCCTTTCCTTTATCGGATTTAGTTCCCCTTTGCTCTTGAGCTTAATATTAACAAATAAATCGATTTAATCATCTTGAACATCGAGAGAAATTCAAGGTACTTAGTCCATATATATATTGGACATTAGAGTCATATGCATGAAATCATGAATCAAATTCAACATATTAGCTAATATTCTCCTTTAGCCGATTATCTAAGTCAAGATAGAATCATCAATATGCTTACCTATAGCCGAATACATGCAACACCAATCTATGTATGCATTCATGTGGTCGAGTATACATATTCCAATATGATATCATTTCCATTTCGTTTAACACTTAACATTTACCACATATCAATTAACCCATTTCTTTACTCATGTGGCCGATTATACTTGGTCATGCATACACATGATTAAGTTATTTAACACCTAACTCACATAGTCATAGTGTACAAAATCTTAAGGTCCACATATGAATACCCCCAAGTTCCCATGACTTAACCCCTAACCACATTTTTGCCGAGAATTCTTTGAATTTCTAATAGCATACACACATATAATCAATTAACTTAAGCTACCTTTAAACTTTTACTTATCACCTCATGCCAAACTATCAAATGAACTAATTATAATTACATAGGTACTACCAAAGCCGAAACCTATGCATACTATTATTCCTTATGCCCAAACCAAAGGCCACATTCGGCACTTTCATCCACCATTCTACCAAGCATGTAATATTCAAACACAACCAAACTCACATTCGGCCCTAGCTCATAACAAGGTAGCCGATTCTTTTCCCTTAGTATCTAATGCTCACCTATGATTCTTTTATAGTTCAAACACTCATCTATCATCATTCACCTAACTTTAACATGAAACAACAAAACTCACCATTTCTCATCCAAATAACATGAACAACAACCATTTCTTGAACATTTTCTCATGACCGATTGCTCATGTTACCAACAAGATTCAAAATTTGAACATGGGCTAACTAAGGGACTTAGTAACTAGCTTAATACATTCAACAATTCCAAAAGCTACCATGAATTACATACCTTATTCAAGACTAGAAGGAGTGGCCAATATTTTACTTCCCTTCCCCTTCTTCTTAGCATTTTCGCCAAGGATGTTAAAAGATGAACATTTTTTTCTTTGTTTTCTTCCTTCAGTTCACGACAATGGAGGAGCAACCTAGCTAATTTTTTTTTTTTGTTTCTCCTCCTACTAACCACTATTATTTTATTACCCATGTTCTTTATTTTATTATTCCTAACATAAAACACTAACATAAAATGTTTATAATACATTTTAACCCATAGCATGGCCGGCCACCATCCTAAGTTTTGGGTAATTTGACATGCAAGGACAAACAGTTTCTAACATGCATCAATAGGCCACTTTAACATTTGTCTAGCACATTTCTAAATTTTTTCACACAAGTCCTATTTAGCAAAATTCACTTACAATTAACAAAATTCAAACATGAAATTTTCACACATGCCTATATACATATAATAAGCATCAAATATAATGGTTAATTATTTTTATGACTCGGTTTTGTGGTCCCGAAACCACTTTCAGACTAGGGTCAATTTAGGGCTGTCACACCATTAGTGCAGTTAATTACCAAGGTGCGAGTGATTAATTTTTGCCGGTGTTCTAGGAGGGATATATCACAGATCATCTGGTCGTGGTAGGTTATGATTGCTTAATCATGGATTAAGTGCTTGTGAATGTTAATAATTGGGGAAACTGATTGAATACTTGGAATGTATGTAGGTCGGTGCTCTAGGGTTTGTTTTTTTCACAAGTGCTTGCAATCAGGTGTGTAACTGTGCACCAAAATCTATTACTGTCAAAAACCCAAAAAAGGTGTGTAATTGTAGATCGGCAAAAGCCGAAAAGCCAAAGTGTCGAAACTTCGACATTTAAGGCCTCACGAGTGCGTGATCGCTCATGGGGTAGACCGAGCCCACAAATCTTGGGTGATAGTCTGTAAAGGGCAGTACGAGTGTTTTCGTGGACTTGGGTCGTTATGGGCCACGTTGGGCTGAAATAGGAAGTGTGGGCCCAATGGGCTTGTGGGCCTTACATAGATTAAATCCACGGTAAGTGATAAGTATTGGAGTGGGCTATGTAGGTCACATAGCCATAGCTAAATTTGGGCTGAATGGGCCACACAAGCGTGTGGGCCCACTTGGGTCGAGTTGTGGGCCTTGGGCCCATTTACACCTTCATGATCATTTAGGTTATCTGTAACATCCTAATTTTCAGGTTTTTCGCGATTCTTGATATTTTAAGTAAATTTCTAAAATTTGGTATGTGATGATGGAATTCATAATTTGGGTATGTAAATGGGCTTATGGAAGGCCCATGAGTTGGCCAAAACCCGGTAGAATTTTTAAATTTTGGACTTAGGAGTTAGGGGTTCTGGCTAGGTGCCCTTATATTAAGTTGTGGGTAAAATGTATCACAAAAAGAGCTTTGGTGAAATGGCAAGGGTGACACCACTAAGCTCCTAAAAAGGTGGCGTGTGGAGCATAGAGGAGGACACAGGTTCGATTCCTGTGTTGGCAAATAAGAGTATTTATTTTATGTGCGGGAAGGGTAAGTGTTGGAACCTAAGTGGATTCTGTAAGAGGAGAGTTGGATCAAGTCAAATGCATAAATTAAGGAGGGATAAGGGAGAGATTTTAGGATTTGAGAGAAGGATAGAGCTTAGCCGTTTGGAAGGGGTTAGAGAGGGAATTCGGCAGGGAGGGTATTAGGTTAGTAATTAGGCATTAGGGTCTTAGCTGTGCTGCTTCTCTTCTCAGTATTAGTTTTCTTCTTATTTTCTTCCCTAGCAGAATCTACCATCTTCCCTCTCATCTTTTCTCCTGTTTCTTTTTTTCAAAAACAGCCCATTATTTTCCTCCACTCATTTATTATTTCCTTCCCCGATCTCTATTTACGCAAGTGCATAAAAAGTCAAATCGGTGAAGATAGAGGGTGCCGATTCTTTGTGACCAGCAACCTTTTCTTTCCTTTTCAATAGTTGGCGTTCGATTCCTTTACCTTTTAGGCATCCAGATTCAAGAGGAGAAAGACTGTGGTAAGTGTTCAAACTCTAAACAATTCCTAGTGTAACTTTGGCCAAAAGCCGAAACCCCAAATTTAAGGAGATGGCCGAATATGGGTATAGACTTATGGGGTCTTCTTTTAATATTTTTGTGGTTTATTTAGTGGAGGAGCAGCAAGGTGTAGTGTTGACTTGGAGTAGCTTGGATCACCGGAGTGGCTAGACCTAGTCATCAATCACGACAAAGGTAAGATTCCTAAGGCCATTATGGATGGTGGCCGAATGTGTAAGTGATGATAATAGGAAGTTTTTGATTTGGTTTAATATTAACATGGTCTAATCTATAAGTGGTTGATTATAGGAGAAATCGCATAGGAGATCTCGTCAAGGAATATTGCAAAACAGGTGTGTAACGAACCCTTTTTCATAGTTTAAAGCGATAAAATGCGAAAAGTCGAAATGCCAAATTCGGCATTTCGAGGCGTGAGCGAGCTTAACGCTCACTAGTTAGTTAGAATCGATGAGATGATGATTGGGAACAATGGAAACGGTAAGGACGTGATTTTGGCGTTCACGGTAAGTTGGGCCTCGAGGGGCTGAATTAGGGCCCAATAGGCTTTCGGGCCCATTTGGGTAAATTTGGTAGAAAATGGGAAATCTGTTAAATTGCATGATAAGACTATTAAAACCGTTATGGAATATAGGCTAAATGGGCCTAGATGACAGAATCGGCTAAGTAGGGCCCATTAGGGGTTTTTGGGCCCAATAACTCGTTTTCGCTAAAAATGGGCCAGAATCACTGTTTGCACCCATGAATTGTTTGTAACCGTTAATGAACATGGAAACCCTAATTTTGGTAAAATTACAAGATTACCCTTATAATATGAAAATGACCGTTTTGCCCCTAGGTAAAAATGACCATTATACCCCTAGGGTTTATACATGAATTTAATGCATGGGATTTTGATAAACATGGTATGTATGATATGCACATGACATGTATGATATGCACATGATATGAATGACATGCACATGATGTATTTATGAATGCATTGGGTTGGGTTTTATATGGATGGAGGAAGTGCAAAGGGCTTATGCCCCGATTATTAAAAGGGCTTATGCCCCAGCTTATTAAAGGGCTTATGCCCCGCTTATTAAAGGGCTTATGCCCCATTATTAAAAAGGGCTTTGCCCATTATTAAAAGAGGCTAGGCCTCCAGTTATATGATAAAGCACTATCTTGCCAAAGGAGAGTTATGGCGGGGTGGGTCGAGTTAAACCCCACATGGTGTGCTTTGGTTGGTACTGGTGGAGAGTAGCGGAAGGTGGGTTGAGTAGTCTCCCCAAATGGGTTGCATTCTTCTATTGACATTACATGTGTTATAAAAATGGTCCTTTAGGCCACAACGTTCTGATAAAGGCTTCGCCCAAGAATATGAAATATGAAAAGGCTTGCCCAAAGTGTTATGAATTATGAAATATGAAAAGGGCTATGGTCCAAGACATGTTTGAGATTGGTTTTGGGCTTAGACCCAACAGTCGCTATTGTTTTGGGCTCGAAAGGGCTTGTTGCACACTGAGTTTCCAAACTCACCCTTTCCTTAACCTTGCAGTGAGCCTTGATGTGGGACTTGGGCGGAGAGGATTCAGAGGCCACGGTGATCGTCTTTGGGCTTTTAAATAAGTGTTGGTTTTCATTTAATTTCCTTTAATTATTATTTATTTTGGGTTGTAATAAGGCCAATTTTAACTTTTCTTTTATTTTTCTTGGGATTATTTTAATTTTAATAACTTTAAAATTGGTTAATAATTATTCAAATGGGCTAGACTTAGGACGTGTTTTCAAAATGATAATTGTTTTAAAATATCTCTAACGCCACGATTAATTGATTTATCAAAGACGTCCACTTAAACAAATTTAAACTCAAGATAACTAAGTGTGGCTATGGTTGTGGGCATGTCAGGATTGGATCCAACCAAAGAGCTTGGTACTTAGCGACCTTCATGGCTCACCTCCTCTGCCTCGGATACCTACCTGGTGCCTAGCTTCCATACACTTTGTTAACTCAGCAAAATATATGGATTTTAAAACACTAAAACGAAACGCAGATTTTCAACTCCAATGTGGCACGTCAGATTTGGCCATAACGTCTGGGCCGAGTTTTGAGGTGTTACATTTAGTGGTATCAGAGCCTAGGTTGCAACAACTCGGCTGTGGATCGGGTCCAAAAATGTTTTCAGAAATTTAGGCCTAAGAAGGGTATTTTTGGAAATGGTTTCTGAAAAGTTCATTTTAAAGATGTTTTGCGGAGAAAATATGTTAAAAAGGTACCAGTTTTTCTGTTTTAAATCAAGAGTTCAAAATAAAGGGAGTTTTCAAATCAAAGTTTTCAAATTTCTATTTTCGATGATCAAAAACATGGTTTTTAAGTTCTAAATGGATTGGAGAAAGAAGTGGCGCACTGAATCCCCGGCACCAAGTCTGTAAGTATATTTTCTTTACAATATATGATATTATGAATAGTGCTGAGACCCTACTATGATACTTTAGCTAGGGTAGAGCTGTAAACGGTAGGAATGAGACTGTAGTTAGGCTACGATGATACGAAAACAATCCTTGAACTGCTATATCTTCATAAGACATTTTCTTAATAAACAGTGAAACGTTATACTAATTTCATAAAACTCGTAAACAAAAAATTCAAAATGAGTACAAGAGGAGCTCGTGGACGAGGCCGCGGACGTAGTCGCGGAAGGGTGCAAGCTGAATCTTCATCCTCAGGGCATAGGCCAGCTGAGGAGCCATCTGTGCCGCAAGCAACGGAGACCGGTCTTATGATCGAGTGCGGGGATGACGCTTTATCCCAAGCCATGTTAAGGGTTTTAGAAAGAGTGGCTGGAGCTAGTACTGGGACGGTGAATAGGGGGTCTATATCAGAGCGACTCTGGGCCAACGGAGCAGAAGTATTTAGGGGTGTATCTGGAGTAGCCCCAAATGTGGCAGAATATTGGCTGGAGGCAACAGAACGGATCATGGACGATCTAGACTGCTCAGTGGAGCAAAAGCTGAAAGGAGCTGTGTCGCTGCTACGTGACGAGGCATACCGATGGTGGATCACCGTAAGGGAGAGTACCCCAATTGAGCAAGTAACCTGGGAATTGTTCAAAACTGCTTTTAAAGGGAGGTATGTTGGAGCAAGCTATGTGGATGCTTGTCGGAAGGAATTCTTAAATCTGACTCAAGGTGATAAGACTGTAGCAGAGTATGAGGCAAAATTTTTTAGGCTGAGTCGATATGCTAGTGGCATAGTGGCAACTGAATATGAGCGCAGTGTCCGATTTGAGGATGGTCTCCGCAATGAGCTTAGGATATTGATAGCTCCACAGAGGGAGCGTGGTTTTGCTGTATTGGTAGAAAAGGCTAAGATAGCCGAGGAGGTGAAGCTGACTGAGCGACAGAATCATGAGAAGGATCGACCCAGATTCAAGAGGGATTTTAGACCCTCAAGTGCCGCGAATCGAAATGTTAAAAGAGCAAGGATGGAGGAACCAAAGTCGAGCGGTGCGAAAATACTTATAGACCGCAGGTTTGCAGGGACTGTGGTAAAGTGCATATGGGGGAGTGCTGGAAACGAACTGGAGCATGTTTTCGATGTGGGTCTAAGGAGCATAAGTTCAGAGAGTGTCCTCGGAGGACAGCTCAGGAGCTAGCGGCAGAGCAAAGGGATGTCCAACCACGGCGAGGAGGACCACCACCACAGAGGGGTTGTGGGCAAGGTAGAGGTGGTAATGGTAATGGACGAGGATGTGGGGCACCTGGCAGAGGTGCTGGACACGCTGAAGCTCGACAATCGGCGTTGGTTTATGCTGCACGACGTCGTGAGGAGGGTGACGCTCCTGATGTTATAACTGGTACGTTCTTCATTCATAGCATGCCTTACACTGCTTTGATTGATGTAGGTTCTACCCACTCGTATGTTGCTTGTGATGTATCTGGGGCTTTGGATGTGCTTCCTGAGAAGACTGTGAGTGGGGTATCAGTGATAAGTCCATTGGGACATTCGGTTAAGGTAGATAAAATTTTTAGGGCAGTACCGTTAGTGACACAAGATAAAATCTTTGAAGGAGATTTGATGGAGCTGCCATTTTGGGATTTTGATCTTATCTTGGGAATGGACTGGTTAACTAAGCACAAGGTGACGTTGGATTGTGCGGCAAAGAGGATGGTACTAAGAACTGCCGAAGATGAGGAGGTAATGGTCATAGGGGAACGAAGGGATTATTTGTCCAATGTTGTTTCGGCTTTAAGAGCCGAGAAGTTGATTCGGAAAGGTTGTGAGGCGTACTTGGCCCTTGTAAGTCAAACGGGACTTGAGGAGATAATGGTAGAGTCGGTTAGGACTATTAAGGAATTTCAGGATGTATTCCCAGATGAACTTCCTGGATTACCCCGACGAGAAGTCGAGTTTGGAATCGACTTACTACCGGAACGACTCTGTGTCCATTAAGCCTTATAGGATGGCACCAAAGGAGTTGGTAGAATTGAAAGCTCGATTCAAGAGTCATTGGATAGAGGGTTTATAAGACCAAGTGTTTCCCGTGGGAGCACACGCTTCGTTCAGAAAGAAGAAAGATGGGACTATGCGAATGTGTATTGACTATCGGCGGTTGAATAAGTGACTATCAAGAACAAGTATCCGTTACCAAGAATCGATGATCCGCTCGACCAATTAAAAGGAGCCTCGGTGTTTTCTAAGATCGACCTTCTATGGATATCATCAATTAAGAGTTAAAGAGGGGATATTTATAAGACGGCGTTCAGGACTCGTCACGGTCATTACGAGTTTCGGTAATGCCATTTGGGTTGACTAATGCACCGGCAACATTCATGGATTTGATGAATCGGGTATTCCAGCCATACTTGGATCAGTTCGTAGTCGTTTTTATTGATGATATCTTGGTGTATTCGGAAGCAGAAGAAGCATGATGAGCATCTTCGTGTAGTCTTGCAAGTGTTAAGGAGAAGCAACTTTATGCAAAGTTTAGTAAGTGCGAGTTTTGGTGAAGGAAGTTACCTTCTTGGGGCATGTTGTGTCTGCCGAGGGGATCAAGGTGGACCCTCGAAAGATTAAAGCAATTTTGGAATGGAAGCCACCGAAGTCGGTAACAGAGATTTGAAGTTATCTGGGGTTGGCAGGTTATTATCGGAGATTTGTGGAAGGATTTTCTGTGTTGGCAAGACAGCTAATCTAAACTTATAAGGAAGGAGCACCTTTTGTTTGGACAAATAAGCGAAAGAGGCTTTTGAGAAGTTGAAGAAGGTTTTGACTAAGTGCGGTTTGATTCACCAGTCTGGTAAGGATTTCACTGTGTACAGTGATGCGTCACATGTAGGTTTGGGCTGCGTGTTGATGCAAGAGGGCAAAGTGGTCGCGTATGCTTCACGACAGCTTAAGCCACATGAGGTGAACTACCCTACGCATGACTTGGAATTGGCAGCGGTAATCTTTGCACTTAAGATATGGAGGCATTACTTGTATGGAGAGAAATGCATCATATATATGGATCACAAGAGTCTTAAGTACTTGCTGACTCAAAAAGAGTGAATCTTAGGCGTGAAGGTGGATAGAGTTGTTAAAGGACTATGACTGCTCGATCGAGTATCATCCGTAAGGCAAATGTCGTGGTGATCGCTAAGTCGAAGGGTCGTGGCGGAATTAAAGCGATGTTTGCTCGTCTAAGTTTGTATGACGACGGAAGTTTATTGGCGAGTTGCAAGTAAGACCGACTTGGGTAGAACAAATTAAACAACAGTTAGAGGATGAGGCGTTGGTTTCTCGGTTTCACAAGTTGAGAAGGGGAGAATCGACTTTGGGTTAAATAGTGAGGAGTTCTTTGTTTTCGAGGAAGAATTTGTATGCGAAAGACTCGACTTGAGATTGATGATTTTGAAAGAGGCACATAATGGACCTTGTGCTATGCATCTAGGAGGAGTAAGTTGTATCGCGACTTGCGAGAGCAATATTGGTGGCCCAGGCTTAAGCAAGAAGTGACCGAATTTGTAGGAAGATGTTTGACATGTCAACAAGTGAAGGCCGAGCATCAACTACCTTCGGATTGTTACAGTAGGTAAAGATACCACTTTGGAAGTGGGAAAGGGTAACTATGGACTTTGTGAGTGGGTTGCGTTGACACCTTCTAAGAAGGATTCGGTTTGGGTGATTGTGGATAGACTCATGAAATCTGCTCATTTCATACCTGTCCGAACCGATTACTCACTTGAAGTTGGCGGATTGTATGTGGCGAAATAGTACGGTTGCATGGTGTGCGAAGATCGATAATTTCGCATCGAGACCCAAGGTTTACATCTCGGTTTTGGCGAAGTTGCATGAGGCATTGGGAACTCGATTGGATTTCATCGGCTTTTCACCCTCGATCGGATAGGCGATCGAGAGGGTTATTCAGATTTTAGAGGATATGTTGAGGGGTTGTGCTATTGAGTTTAGAGGCAGCTGGGAGGACCATTTGCCATTAGCGGAGTTCGCGTATAACAACAGTTACCAAGCAAGTATTCAAATGGCTCCATATGAGGCACTATATGGGCGAAGGTGTCGTTCGCCTACTTGTTGGGCGAATTGGGGAAAGGCAAATACTTGGACCAGAGTTGGTAGCGAATCTGAAGACAAGATTAAGGTGATCGAAGCGGTTAAAGAGCGGCGGATCGACAAAAGTCTTATGCCGATCTGAAGCGTAAGGATATTGAATATGCGGTGGGGACATGGTCTTTTGAAAGTTTCGCCTTGGAAGAAGATTTTGAGATTTGGTAAGAAGGGTAAGTTGAGCCCACGGTTTATTGGGCCTTACCGAATCATCAAGCGGATAGGGCGGTGGCTTATCGCCTAGAGTTACCTCGAATCGGATCGCATTCACGATGTCTTCCATGTGTCCATGCTAAAGCGATATCGTTCGACCCAACTCATATCGTGCGATTCACGAAATTGAGGTACAATCGGTTTGACCTTTGAAGAGGAACTGTGCAAATACTTGATCATGATGTCAAGGTGTTGAGAAGGAGGTCGATCCTGTTAGTGAAGGTACTTTGGAGGAACCATGGCAAGGAAGAAGCTACAGGGAGACCGAAGAGGCAATGCGTCGTGATACCCTCAACTGTTTGGATCAGGTAAATTTCGAGGCCGAAATTTCTTTAAGGAGGGTAGAGTTGTAACATCCTGATTTTCGGGTTTTTCGCGATTCTTGATATTTTAAGTAAATTTCTAAAATTTGGTATGTGATGATGGAATTCATAATTTGGGTATGTAAATGGGCTTATGGAAGGCCCATGAGTTGGCCAAAACCCGGTAGAATTTTTAAATTTTGGACTTAGGAGTTGGGGGTTCTGGCTAGGTGCCCTTATATTAAGTTGTGGGTAAAATGTATCACAAAAAGAGCTTTGGTGAAGTGGCAAGGGTGACGCCACTAAGCTCCTAAAAAGGTGGCGTGTGGAGCATAGAGGAGGACCTGGGTTCGATTCCCTGTGTTGGCAAATAAGAGTATTTATTTTTATGTGCAAGAAGGGTAAGTGTTGGAACCTAAGTGGATTCTGTAAGAGGAGAGTTGGATCAAGTCAAATGCATAAATTAAGGAGGGATAAGGGGAGAGATTTTAGGGATTTGAGAGAAGGATAGAGCTTAGCCGTTTGGAAGGGGTTAGAGACGGGAATTCGGCAGGAGGGTATTAGGTTAGTAATTTCGGCATTAGGGTCTTAGCTGTGCCGTTTTCTCTTCTGTATTAGTTTTCTCTTCTTATTTTCTTCCCTAGCTGAATCTACCATCTTCCTTCTCATCTTTTCTCCCGTTTCTTTTTTTTCAAAAACAGCCCATTATTTTCCTCCACTCATTTATTATTTCCTTCCCTTATCTTTATTTCTGCCGAAGTGCCGCAAAAAGCCGAAATCAGTGAAGATAGAGGGTGCCGATTCTTTGTGACCAGCAACCTTTTCTTTCCTTTTCAATAGTTGGCGTTCGATTCCTTTACCTTTTAGGCATCCGAATTCAAGAGGAGAAAGACGTGTAAGTGTTCAAACTCTAAACAATTCCTAGTGTAACTTTGGCCAAAAGTCAAAACCCCAAATTTAGGGAGATGGCGAATATGGGTATAGACTTATGGGGTCTTCTTTTAATATTTTGTGGTTTATTTAGTGGAGGAGCAGAAGGTGTAGTGTCGACTTGGAGTAGCTTGGATCACCAGAGTGGCTAGACCTAGTCATCAATCGCGACAAAGGTAAGATTCTAAGGCCATTATGGATGGTGGCGAATGTGTAAGTGATGATAATAGGAAGTTTTCGATTTGGTTTAATATTAACATGGTCTAATCTATAAGTGGTTGATTATAGGAGAAATCGCATAGGACATCTCGTCAAGGAATATCGCAAAACAGTGTGTAACGAACCCTTTTCATAGCTTAAAGCGATAAAATGCGAAAAGTCAAATGCCAAATTCGGCATTTCGAGGGGCGTGAGCGAGCGAACGCTCACTAGTTAGTTAGAATCGATGAGATGATGATTGGGAACAATGGAAATGGTAAGGACGTGATTTTGGCGTTCACGGTAAGTTGGGCCTCGAGGGGCTGAATTAGGGCCCAATAGGCTTTCGGGCCCATTTGGGTAAATTTGGTAGAAAATGGGAAATCTGTTAAATTGCATGATAAGACCGTTTAAACCGTTATGGAATATAGGCTAAATGGGCCTAGATGATGAATCGGCTAAGTAGGCCCATTAGGGTTTTTGGGCCCAATAACTCGTTTAAACTAAAAATGGGCCGAAATCACTGTTGCACCCATGAATTGTTTGTAATCGTTAATGAACATGGAAACCCTAATTTTTGGTAAAATTACAAGATTACCCTTATAATATGAAAATGACCGTTTTGCCCTTAGGTAAAAATAACCATTATACCCCTAGGGTTTATACATGAATTTAATGCATGGGATTTTGATAAACATGGTATGTATGATATGCACATGACATGTATGATATGCACATGATATGAATGACATGCACATGATGTATTTATGAATGCATTGGGTTGGGTTTTATATGGATGGAGGAAGTGCAAAAGGGCTTATGCCCCAGTTATTAAAAGGGCTTATGCCCTAGTTATTAAAGGGCTTATGCCCCAGTTATTAAAGGGCTTATGCCCCAGTTATTAAAAAAGGGCTTTTCCCCAGTTATTAAAAGAGGCTAGGCCTCCAGTTATATGATAAAGCAGCTATGCTGCCAGTGGAGAGTTATGGCGGGGTGGGTCGAGTTAAACCCCACATGGTGTGCTGGTTGGTACGGGTGGAGAGTAGCGGAAGGTGGGTTGAGTAGTCTCCCCAAATGGGTTGCATTCTTCCATTGACATTACATGTGTTATAAAAATGGTCCTTTAGGCCACAACGTTTACAGTAAAGGCTTCGGCCCAGTAATATGAAATATGAAAAGGCTTCGGCCCAGTGTTATGAATTATGAAATATGAAAAGGGCTATGGTCCAGTACATGTTTGAGATTGGTTTTGGGCTTAGACCCAACAGGCTGCTATTGTTTTGGGCTCTGAAAGGGGCTTATTGCACACTGAGTTTCCAAACTCACCCTTTCCTTAACCTTGCGGTGAGCCTTGATGTGGGGACTTGGGCGGAGAGGATTGAGTGGCCACGATGATCGTCTTTGGGCTTTTAAATAAGTGTTGGTTTTCATTTAATTTCCTTTAATTATTATTTATTTTGGGTTGTAATAAGGCCAATTTTAACTTTTCTTTTATTTCTTTTCGGGATTATTTTAATTTTAATAACTTTAAAATTGGTTAATAATTATTCAAATGGGCTAGACTTAGGACGTGTTTTCAAAACGATAATTGTTTTTAAAATATCTCTAATGCCACGATTAATTGATTTATCAAAGACGTCCACTTAAACAAATTTAAACCAAGTATAACTAAGTGTGGCTATGGTTGTGGGCATGTCTAGGATTGGATTCAACCAAAGAGCTTGGTACTTAAGCAGCCTTCATGGCTCACCTCCTCTGCCTCGGATACCTACCTGGTGCCTAGCTTCCATACACTTTGTTCATTCAGCAAAATATATGGCTTTTAAAACACTAAAACGAAACGCGGATTTTCAACTCCAATGTGGCACGTCAGATTTGGCCATAACGTCTGGGCCGGGTTTTAGGGTGTTACATTATCTGGGTCACTCGAGGCGACTGTAGACCATCAAAGAGGTTGTAGTCTAAGTTGAAACCCCAAAATAGGCAAAATGACTGTAATATCCCTATATGATAAAATGACGATTGATGTGCTGATGATTTACATATATGATTGTACTAAGTATGACTTTGCATACACGTAATATGTATGACATGACATACTGCATGGGGTTGGGGTCTAATTTGGAGGAAGTTTTGTACTAGTGGTTTTGCCACGCATACTGATTTTAGTGGCTCCGCCACATTTTCTGTTATTAGTAGCTTCGCTGCGTTATTGGTGTGTTGGTTGGGTACGTCAATCGAATCCCCACATGGTTTGTTAGCAGGTACAGGTGGTGTGCTGGTTGGATTGTGTTGGGATACTTGTTGATTCTGTTTTGGGCTTGGGCCCACTCTACTACTGTATAGGGTTAAAGCCCAGACTGCTTTGTTACTGAATAAGGCTATGGCCCAAACTATTTTGCATATTCTTTTTCTATTGTCTGTTAGGGGATTACACACTAAGTTTTCATAAACTCACCCTTTCCTTTTTAACTTTACAGGTAATCCTCAGCCTTAGACGATTTGGTGCTGCGAGGGACTTAGAGGTGGCCATACGACTGCTGTGTCTTGCATTTGACTTTTCTTAATTTAAATTTCACTTTTGGGTTTCTAATTGTGTAATAAGGCAGTTTGTGGGTTTCAATTTTAAATGGGCTCCGAATTATATGTTTTATTTAAAACTGCTAGTCTAGGTAAAGGCAAGTTTTTAAAATAATTACTGTTTTCTAAACCAGGTGTTTTAAACTTCAAAGTTTTCAAAATGCTTCTGCGGTTTAAGATGAGTAGATATACCAAAGGCAAATAATCTGGAAAACATTATGATGAGATAATTTGATAATGGTAATGAAAGGATCTTTAATTTAAAAGTGGAGTTTTAACGACAAGTCATGTTTTTTGAAAAGCATTTCGATGTGACACACTAGATTCAGCCATAACGTCTAGGCCAAGTTTGGGGTGTTACATGTTTAGATCAAGAACCAAAGAAAACTGATTTGGACCAGGGGAAAACTAAAGTTGTAGACTATTCATCCCGTTCCTTTTTTCATCGTCCGAGGTAAGTTTATATGCAAATAAGTGTTAATAATTTTGAATATATATGCTTTAAATTCTTAATTGAATTTTATAAATTGTATATACTTAATGACTGAATGTGTATATGCTTAATAATTAAGTTTACGAGTTTGATTTGATCGAGTTACAATGTCCAAAAGCCCCGTATGAACCTTAGGAATATCTAGGGTACATATGTCATGACATAGGATTCCATTATGTGATGTGTGAGTAAGACCATGGCATTGATATATGTGTGCGAGTAAGACCACGTTTGTGACTTTGATATATGTGTGCGAGTAAGACCACGTTTTATACGTTGGCATCGATATGTGACTTCGATATATGTGTACGAGTAAGACCCTATCTGGGACAGTGGCATCGATATGCGATTACATGTAACACCACCTCTAGGACATTGGCATTATACGATATATGTGATTATCCGAGTGTCCTATCTAATTTTGAATGGTTCATCGGGCAAAGATAAGTTATGATCGAATGTGTAAAATGAGCTAAAATGACTAGGTATGAGTTAGCTTATTACTTACTTGAACAAGGTAAGTAAGTTACTTAATTTGTTACAAATCATGTATGATGTAAATGATGAATGTATGTGAATATGGAAAGTGTATTCAACCTTCTTAATATATAATGTGAATATTTTTGAAATGATTCTTGAATATGTGCATATAAGATTAGGTACATTCGACCAATGTGAAATTGTATGTGGAAGTATATGTTATATATGAAATTATGATCTTGGAATAAATGTGAATATGATAGCATAAATTAGTTTGGTTAAGTTGAGTTGATGTTAGCATTGAGTTATTTATTTGCTTATGACTTACTAGGCTATGATAGCTTACTGTATGTGTTTATTTGCATTGTTTTATAGATTTTGGAGTCAAGTTATGAGCTCGGGGATCATCTCAAAGTCTATTACACTATCGATTGCCTTTGGTATTTTATAAGTTGAATTTTCGAACTTATGGCATGTATAGGCTAGATTATAGTTCGAAATGCTGGATTTTAGTTTTGTAAAATTTAAGCTATGCGAAAATAGCTTAACTTCTATGCTTGAATTTGGTTTTATTTGATTATAGTTTAAGTTCATTTTGGTTATCATGCTATGTGTCATGGATGAATGATATTTGTGATATGTGTTTTGTGCATTAAAGTTGGTTGATGATTTTGGATGTGTGCATCTGGTTGATTCAGTTATGTTATATGGATAGATAAATATGTATGTGAATTTGGTTGATATGCTTAATTAAGGTATTATTATGTGATTTGGTATTAAAGAATATTTGGTTATATCCAAACATGGTTGGAGTTCATTTTGATATGCATGTTATATGGTATGATTTATCTTTATGAGTGGTTTATATTATTACCAAATTGTTAAGAAGCAAGTTGGTTTTGAGTTGTATTTTGGTAAATGTATAATATAAGTATTTAACATGATTTGGTATATATATATATTTATACATACAAATATGATGTAATAAGTTTGATGTGACATAAAACTTAGTAAAATGTATACTTAAATACTTAGTCAAATATATGGTCTTTGAATTAATTAAAAATGTGATTTTGTTATATTACTTAATAGGTAATATTAGCATGTTTAGATTCGGTTATGGTATGTTAAAATGTTAGACAAGCTATGTTATATATATATATATTTATACGTATATTGATTTAGATATTTGAAATGTATAGACTTGTAAAGTAATTGAATAAAGTTGAAAGTGAATAGTTGTTAAACATATTTGTATTCCAAGAAATGCATTGAAAATGACCAAATGAATATTGACTTGTGCATTAGTAAATCATGAAAATTATATGAGTTTTTATGTGATGTATAAATGTTCTACTTGATAGTAGATGAATGTTGAGTAGTGTAAAGGTTAGTCCTTAAATTTTGAATATAAATTGATTGAATATGTAGTAATATGATATGGTCAAATTGTGAGTTATATTTATGTTTGATTTTAGTATGCGATTGAAGTGTATTGTAGTTTGTACATTTTGCACATTCTATAAGTTGCATTAAAGTTATATTCGGCTATATGTTAATAATGATTAAATCGATTATTTATGTTAATAATTGATTGGTTTAAAAGTTTGTGCAAGTGTATGCATATGATTGTTCGAAATTTGTGTCTTGTCTGGTAATACCACATAACCCATTTTGGTAACAGATACGGGTTAGAGGTGTTACAAATGGGGTCATTCTGGAGTCTGGGTTTCTCTGATTTTCGTGGAAGGAATTGTCTTTGGCAAAGGTATAAATAATGAGAGCATGAGCTCAAAATTATATGATGGATCTCTTCCCTCAGGTAACCCTGACTAAAGTTAATGAGTTAAATCGGATATTCTATTTACTTAAGTTAATATGGCTGCAAGACCTTCGATTAACATGTTAAGAGAAATTTGAAAGACTGTGTGTATGAGTTACTTTATCAGCATAAAGAAAACAGTATTTTGATATGTTATTATTCAACAGTTGAAATCAACTCAGTTGTTTTATCAAAGTGAACTAGTCAATGGAAATATGAATTGAGTTACGTGTATTTAAAGTATCTTCGAGTATGGTAATAAATTTTGTGTATTCACGAGTATGTAAACGGATAGTCTGAATGAAGAAATGGTATTCTTGAAAGTATGATATTGAGATATGCCTATTGGATTGTCCAAATCTAGTAATATTATCATGATTAAAGCTGTTCTACTTGATAAAGTTATGGCATGTAAAAATTTGAATGATCTGTTGCATGTTGCCAAAGTTGAAATAGTTGAAGGTATTATTAACCGTAACTCTAGATCTTAGTTTAGTTTGAATTAAGTAATGAATTTATGAATTTCAGTGATGCACTATCAAATAGAAAGATTAATGTCACATTAAAAAGAACGGTTCGACTAGTGATTTAGAGACAGTCACTATTATGTCGATATTGAGAATTTGATAACATTGTTTGTTCGAGAAGATTTAAACATGTTCCCTAATCTCAAGAGTTTAATGTATCTAATGTCATAGAAAGATTTGAGTTTAAGACAGTGGAAATGAATTGAAATATTGAAAGATTTCGAGTAGTTATCGATTAATCATGGAGAAAGCAGTTATAGTTACAGATACATGGATGGAAAATCTTTGTTTATTTTTGAGAGTACGGGTTACTTGATTGATCTTATTTGATGATGGTCTAATTCAAACTATATTAAATGCTAAAATGAGGTTTTCTTTGTGAGACTGAGAAGCTCATAAAATATGACAACGTGGGGTAATCTAAATGAGTTTATAATGAGATCACTCTTGATGTCGGGATTCAAGTCAGACCTGATTCTTATTATTATTATTGTCTTGAGAAAGGAAGTTGCTAACAGATGAACCTGGAGCTTATGTAAGAGTTTTTATACGAGACTCAGTAGTAACACGTTTGTTTATTCCAAAAGTAATAAGATGTGCAGTTATGTAAGGTGGATGCATTAGTGATTGCATACGTTACATGATATTTTGGATTCGTATTCAGATGCTGAGTTGCTAACAGATAAAACTCGATAACCAAGTATACTTAGGACTAATACAGTCAGTGATGGTACGGGAGTGATTAAGAAGTAGAATTGCGATAGACTTCTTATCAAGATTATTTTATCTCTAAAAAAAGAAGATGTTATCTGGATTGTGGTTGATATGATTTGTGATTCTGAGAAATTTGTGAAAGTAATTCATAAGAGTTGAAAGCAACTTCCTCTAGTAAGATTTTCAGGGACGAAAATCCCTAAAGGAGGGAGAGTTGTAAGAGCTCGATTTTGGGCCTAGTCGAAACAGTGGTTTCGAGACCACAAATTCGATGTAAGAAATTTTTTTATTATATTTTTATGGTATACAATTTCAAGAAATGATTTTGTGAAAATTTCATCTGAAAATTTTGACGTTTGGGCACTCAATTTAGTCAAAAGGACTAAATCATAAAAAGTGGAAAAGTGGAGTTCTACATGCTAAAGGTGTCCAATTGTTATGAAATTTTAAATTGGAGGTCCTTATATGGTAATTATACCATTGGTTAATTTTTTGAACAAAAATGGACATGAAAAATAGGTGAAATAGAATATTTTTAAGTTAGGGGCATTTTGGTTATTTAGTAATTAAAATGAGTTAAAAACAATATTAAAAGCCAATTTTTGTCCATCTTCAAGATATGGCTGAAACTTGCATGGAGAAACCATGGCTATGGTTTTTCAAGCTTCCAAGCTCGATTGTAAGTCCGTTCTAGCCCCGTTTTTAATGATTTTTTACGTTTTTGCAATCCTCGTAACAAGATTTATCTATTTCTACCATTTATTTGAGCTAGGGTTGATGTTTAAAAATTTAATCATTGCTACATGTGTGTATTTTGATGTTTAATGGAGGAATATGAATGTTTTTTGTGTGTTAAACGACTTTTACTAAGTAGTTTTCGGTGAAAACGCTAAAAAGGACTAATTTGTAAAAGTTATAAATTTTCCATAAAAGTGTGATTTAGTGGAAATTGTGGGATGCTATAGTTAGAAAAATGATTCGGCTAGGCTTAAAGTGCAAAGAAATTGAATGAAAATCATTTTACGAGCCTAGGGGCAAAAGTGTAAATATGTGAAACTTTAAGGGCAAAAACATAATTTTTCCATAGTATGATTTCTGTATCACATTGATGAATGTGACTAATAAATAGACTAAATGTGATATTATAGATTAAAGAAAACTAGGTTTGGACCTAGAACGGGGGAAAAATAAGAAATTGACGGTTAGGTCCCTTTTTGCCATTTTGGTGTCGAGGTAAGTTTGTATGAAAATGATGCAACATGTTAATATTATATGTTTAATGCTTAAATATTACATGAAATTTATATGTATATGTATTTTTCTTTATGAAATTGATTCATGATGTCTCAATGACGACTCGACAAAAGTTGGTGTCTCAGAAATCCCGATTGAACCCTAGGAATAGCTAAGATACAGATATCACCATATGTCAGTATTGAGATCCCATATAAGACCATATCTGGGATATGAAATCGGCATCGAGATGAGATTCCGTGTAAGACCATATCTGGAATATGGCATCAGCATTGATAAGAGATCCCGTAAATGACCTTGTTTGGGACATGGCATCGGCATCAGTATGAAATCCCATGTAAGACCATATTTGGGATATGGCATTGGCATTAATATGAGGTCCCGTATAAGACCATGTCTAGGACATTGCATCGGCACCATTATGAGACTTTGTGTAAGACCGTAGCTGGGCTATTGGCATCGATGTGTGATCCCATGTAAGACCACGTCTGGGACATGGCTTTGGCATCCTATTATGTGTATGATGATTCTGAGTATCCTTTAGTATTCTAAGTGGTTCAACGGGTAATTCAAATATAATATCAAAGTTGTGACAATGTATGATTACGTTACGAAGTGGTACAGGTATGTACGCAAAACTCATGAGAAATGATTTCGGTTTATGATGCACCTTTGGTAAGGATGCAAATAAGCAAGTCATGCTTATGAGATCGAAATTGTGATGAACTTGTGATTATGGGTCTAGGCTTGTGATGTATAAAAAAATGTATTTTTACCATGATGGTGGAAATGAAGGTGTTATAAACTTAGTATCATCACTTTACACTAAAACAGTTTTGGACAGTAGTAATAGTCCAACTTTGAAAATCCACCAAAAATTGTAGAAATTTAGTTAGAGGTTGAATAAAATATGAAATTAAATTGTATTGAGTATAGTTTCACATAGATGAAACGGTGTAAGAAAAAGAATTTCATATTATGAGATATTTGAATTTTTGTGAGACAGGGTCAGAGAGATTTTGGGCTCCCCTATCTTAAATTTAGAAAATCATTAAAAATTGTATGAAAATGATTATGGGTTAGAATTCATATGAATAAATCATTAATGAGTCTATTTTCAAGAGAAACATACAAGAATATTATCTGAATCCTGTATTGTGAGATAATTAATTTTAGTAAAGAAAGGTCGAAGCTGTCAAAAAGCAGAACAAGGGTAACTTTGAAGAATAAACTATACTTATTTCCTAGTCCATAAATTCTGAAAATTTTATGGTAGAAATATATATGAGTCTAGTTTCAAAATATTTTAACAGATCATAATTTAGAATTCTGTTGCTCAAGTTATCAATAATTTAGTGACTATGGCTCGCATAGACAACTTGGCTGGAATATGAATAAATAGTGGAATTAAGTGCAATTATGATTGTTTTACCTTGAGATCATGATGTGAGAATTGGTAGAAGCATGTTAATAGATTGCTTATCTTCATATGGACTTACTAAGCTATATAGCTTACCCCCTTCTTTTCATTTCTTTAGTGTTGCCAGGTTAGCTCAGGGTTAGAGATCGTCAGAGGCATTATCGCACTTTGGGGTATCGATAAACCTTAAATGTTTTCAAGTGAGTGGCATGTATAGAGACTTAGTCCTTTGTGTTATGTGTTTAATGGTTTGGCCAAATGTATTGGATTATAATGATTCAAGTGTATATAGCCATGAGATGTGGCTTATATTGTTTATAGGTTTGTAAACCCATTTATCCATGTGCAATGTGCTAACACCATGAAATGTGATGATGTGCTTATATGTACCGAGATCTTGTGTGATGTGGTTATACTTGTTTGCTATAATTAAGTTGAAGTTAATTAGTATGATGATAACCGTGGTATAAAAGTATAAGTGGTATTATAATAGACAAGGCCAAATGAGTATGAGAAACACAAGTATGATGACATGCAAATGTTATGTTTATAACTTAATTGAGGATGTTTAATCTTTAATTGGATACCATGTTCTATGCCTTTGATGTTGTATAAGTGTGTGAGGGATTACGGTTGACCAAGGCTTGGAAAATAGCCTAAGTGTTGGCCACAGGGACAAAGACACAGCCTTGTGTCTCAGCCTTGTAGAAGACACGGCCTAGCATATGGGCATGTGTCTTGGCCGTGTGACCTTAAAACATTGTTGACGTCTTAAACAGAGAGTTACACGGGCGTGTCCGAGCCACACGGGCGCATGTGACCACACGGCCTACCCACACAGATGCGTGACTCTCCAAAACTAGAAAATTTTCTAAGTGTTGTAAAAAGTTCGTAAGTTCTCGGTTTAGTCCCGAACCACCCTCAATGTATGTTTTGGGCCCCGTAAGCTCATATAAGGGACATTATGAATATGAATAAATGTTTTTAATTTGAACAAAATTTTTTATGGCCCGATTTTACATAGTTGTGTACGTTTATGTTTGGTAATGCCTCGTACCCTGTCCCGACCTCGGACTCGGGTAAGGGGTGTTACATATCATCAATATTCTCAAAGCTCTTAGGAAGACTTATCCAAACAAGTAGATGGTAAAGATGATGTTCCACAGTCTCCCAACATCTTGGGAACCTAAAGAGATGGCAATAGAAGAGTCAAAAGGTCTCAACTCACTCTCCCTTGATGAGCTCATTGGTTCTTTATTGATGTATGAAATGAAGATCAACTAAAATGCAAAGGAAATCAAAGAAGTTGCAAAGAAAGTGGGAGTTGCTTTCAAATCAACAGATTGTGAGAAGAATGAAGACTCTAGTAATGATGATGATGAAGAAATGACAATGTTTGCAAAAAGATTTAAAAGGTCCATGAGGTCCAATAAAGAAATGGACCCTATCATATGCTATGAGTGCAAGAAGCCGAGACACATCAAATTTGACTATCCTCAATGGAAAAATAGAGGGTCAAGCAAACAAAAGCTTAAGGCTTATGTTGCTAATTGGAGTGATGAGGATTCATCAGACAATGAAGATCAAAACATAACCAATCTTTACCTTATGACCATCGATGATATTAAGGTAACTTCTAACCCATCTACTTTAAATGATTATTCTTTTGATGAATTTCAAGATGCCTATGATGAATTAGGTTTAGAATTTGAAGTCATGATGTCAAAACATAAGAAAAATGTTTCAAAATTGAGAAATGAATATTATTTACTTTCTAAAACCAATCATGAACATGAATAGAAAGTAAATAAAATGTAAGAAATTATTAATGACTTTGAAAAGAAAAATTTAGACTTGCATAACTTACTTTCGAAAGCTCATGAGGATCTTCAAAAGCAACTTAAGTTGCTTAAGAGTGAAAAAGCTCACTCTAACAAAGTTTTAGGAAAAGAAGAAAATTCAAAACAAAACTTTGTTAAAAATAGATTTAATTTCTATAAACATAAATGTCCCCAAAATTTTTACAAGAGAAAAATCATTTAAAGTGTATGGGTCCCTAAAGAACTCATAACTTGTGACAGCCCTAATTTGACCCTAGTTGAGAAGTGGTTTCGGGACCACAAAATCTAGTCACAAAAATAATTAAATGTTATATTCTATGCTTATTATATTTGGAAGTGCATGTGTGAAAATTTCATGCTTAGGTTTTGTCATTTGTATGTGAAATTTAATAAATAGGACTTATGTGAGAAATTTTGAAAATGTGTTAGGTTAAATTGTAGTGGTCTATTAATGCATGGTAAATTATCCACTTTTGAGATAGTGGCCGGCCATGTTGTTATTTAATATAAAATATATGTATTTTCTATTAGTATTATTGCAACTAAATGGCTTTATATTATAAAATAATGATAATTAAAATAGAAAAAGGGTTGAACAAAATAAAGTGTTCATCTTTGTTTCTTCTTAGCCGAATGTAAAGAAAGAAAAGGGACCAAAACCCATTTGGTCATCTTAAGCTTGAAATAAGGTAAGAAATTCATGTCAGTTCTTGAAACTTTAGCATATTTTAAGTTAGTTACTAAGTTCCTTACCTAGCCCATGTCAAAATTTTGAATTTGTGTGATGAATTGAGCATTCGGCCATGGAAGAAATTGAAGGGGATAGATTGTTGTCTTTATGTTTTAATGAATAATTGTTGATGAGTGAAGTTTGAGCTAGCTAATATTTAATTTGGTAGTATTTATATGTGTATTAGCTGAATTTGAACTTGAATAATAATTTGAGCAAATGTGGTGTATTAAAATGTTAGAATATGAGTAATTGCTGTTTGAGTGATTTGAAAAAAATAAAATAAATGTTTGAATGTCTAAAGGTTCGGCTTTATGCATTAATGGCATGATTTTGAATAATGTAAGTAATGGAATGTGAGTTATGTTTATGCATAGGTGAAATTATAAATATATTTGGCCAACCTAGGTTTCTATGATATTGAAAATGGAAATTTATCATGTTAAATGATGTATGGTAATTGACTAAGGATTTATATGTATCTTACATATACATGTTCGGATGATGATTGATAGGTGAGAATTAAGTATAGTTACAAGGTGTAAATATGTTAAAATAAATGAATTATGCATTTGGTCTTAAGAGTGTGTATAAAGAAAATGTTAACTTGTTTGTATCTTAATGCCGAATGGAATATTTGGCCAAGGAATGGTTCAAATTGATGAAAATAGAAAGGTCAAAGATGACCTATAATGTATCTTACTTTTGTTTACTATGATCTGTATATATGAAAGTCGAATATGTATATATATTATATTTTGAAGTAATGCTTGAATAGTTGAATAATGATTAGTTTAAAATTGTTGAATTTAAGCTCAAGAGCATAGAGGGGCAAATTCAGATAAAGGAAAAGCTAAAGTAGTTGAGTAGCCGAC
Organism: Gossypium arboreum; assembly: GCF_025698485.1. Taxonomy (NCBI): domain Eukaryota; kingdom Viridiplantae; phylum Streptophyta; class Magnoliopsida; order Malvales; family Malvaceae; genus Gossypium; species Gossypium arboreum. The sequence goes on from NC_069071.1 coordinate 12,217,295, forward strand.
CCGTAATTGTTCAAAAATACTCGAGGTAAGTTTTTAGTATTTAAACGTAAGTTAATTGTGAATGAATCATGATTTGTCACGAGAATTTAGGTATACCTTTAGCATATATATATGTATATACATACATGAAGCCATATAGTATGCATGAAAGTGAAATAAGGAAATTTGTTATGATCATATTGCTGTAAGTTATATTCACGAGATTGAAGATATGTAATGGTAAATTAAGAAGCAGTAATGTGATAGTTATTAAGTGATTATACGTGAGTGAAGTCAACATGGACTAATGTGATTAACTTGTGTGAAATGCATAAATACAAGAAGTGTATATGTTATGATTTTGTGAAATTTATATTCGAATTATTATTCGGCCTATGGCTCAACAAGCTTTTAGTGGTGAAATTGTTTCGCCATGAGCCTAGCAGCATAATGCCTGGGTGAATGAGTTTCAGACTTAATGTCTAGCAGGCCTCGTGCCGATGATAAATTCAGGTTTATACCTAGCAGGCCTCGTGCCGGTGATAAGTTCAGGTTTATACCTAGCAGGCTAATTGCCGGTGAAAAAATAAAAGTCTATGAATATGAGTTTATGTTATACGGCCTCTAGATTCATTCGATTGATTAAATTGTCCAAGTACGTATAAATTATTATGCATATGAAGATAATGTGAATCAAAATATGAATTGAAACGAGAAGTATATGAAATGTGGTTGTGTATATCTATATTCGGCCATCTTGAATTTAGTACATGAAGGCATATGTTATATATATAATTATGATCATTGAAATTATATGTGAATGCAATGATTTGAATTAACTTTATAAGGTCGAATCAATGAATTACTATGAGCCATTTAGATGGTGTGATTATGTAATTCAAACTCTGAAGAAATAATAAGTTAATGGAATGGATTTAACGTGGTTATGTATATTCAGCTATTTAGTGTTGCATTTCGAATATGCTATAATGTGTATAAATAAGTTTTGTTGTTTAAGATACTTAAGACTTACTAAGTTTAATGGCTTACTGTGAATGTTTTGTGTTGTCCTATTTTATAAATCTTGTTTGAAAGCTACGAGCTCGGGGATTTCAAGTTCAAAGTCATCTACACTATCGTCGTTGTTTTGGTACTTTTTGATAGTTTATATTTTGAAATATGGCATGTATAAGCTTAACTATCTTTTGAAACAAGTTATATTTTAAAATTGTAAATATTCTAGCCATGTGAAAATCACTTGCTAAATTCCTAAACATGAGTAAATGGTTCAATGGACTTATATGTCAAATATCTTGAAATTTATTAGTTATTTCAATTTTGGTTAAAATTTGTTCATGGTTGAAAGATCAAAGAAACTATATTTTGTTGTGCATGATTGATTATGAATGGTTAGTTTGATTTGTCTTCTGATAGGTAATACCTTATGAATCTATTTCGGCGACGGATGAGGGTCATAGGGTGTTACATAACTTCTCAAGATAGGAGCTTGATTTCAAAATGGATACCCAAAGGGACTAAAATTATAGAAACTAATACTTATGAACCCAAAAGAATTTGGGTACCAAAAATCAAATCTTAATTCTATTTTTGTAGGAAAAGGAGCATTGCCCTGAGGTGGGTTGCTTAAATAAAAACTTTTGGTACCTCGATAGTGGATGCTGAAGACAAATGGCCGGTGACAAGAGTCACTTTATCAATTTGAAGCCAAAAAGTGGAAGACAAGTTACATTTGGTGACAACTCTACAAAACAAATTGAAGGAATAAGCTCTATTGGTAAAAGCTCTTCTATCATTATTGAAAATGTCTTATATGTCAACTGTCTTAAGCATAATCTTTTAAGTATTAGTCAACTATGTGATAAAGGTTTCAATGTAATATTTGAGTCTAAAGGTTCTAAAGTTATTGACATTTCATCTAATAAGATTATGCTTGTAGGACATATGATAGAATATATATATGGTGCATTTAGATGATATGCATAACTCTAGCTTATGTCTTATTGCTAAAATAAAAAAAAGCTCTTTGTTATGGCATTGAAAACTAGGACATGCTAGTGTTACGGGGCTAGACCTTTCATCTCGCAATCTGTGCGGCCTTAGACGATTTGCTCGTCCAAACTCGCCCAAGTCAGCCTTTACCCCCAAAAATGATGATTCCTTAAGAACTCTTCCCAAGGCACCAATTTGTATAGCGGAAGCGTTTGTGCCAAAAGAAGTTACAAGCAAGCAAAAGAAAGCCAAAGAAAGAATGCACACAAGGTGTTTGAGTAAATGCCCAAGAATTCTATTACTCTTAAGAATTCAACATACAATGGATGGTTTACAAATGAGGGGGAGACTCTCTATTTATAATTGAGCTCCCCTAGAACTGACGGTCAAGATACATTTACATCGACGGACGAGATTAACGATATCCCATGAATTAAGGGATTTACAAGATATGCCTTATCAAATCTAATCTAATCTTTACAAGATATGATTCTCTCTATTTTTTTGAGATTAGTTGCCTAAAATAGCCTAAGTTTCCATATCTTCGCTATTGGGCCATCCAAGCTTCAATCTGACAGGCTTCTCCAACAAATCTTTCAATCAGGCCAGTTCTTGTGGGTTGAATGATCCCCATCTAATTGATCGACCTCCATGGGTCACATCTTGTGCCATGGTCACGGGCTTGGAACTTTGGCCCGTGACATTCTCCCCCACCCATTCTCGCAATGCCCTCGTTGCGACTTCTGAATGACATTGGCTTGATTCATTTCGAAACTCTCTCGTTGCCTTGGCTTCTTCCCGGCCTTCCTTGCAATCGAGTTGTCCTTTTCTTTGGAACCTTTGCCTCGGCTTCTGTTGCCTCTTAACTTGAACCGTTGCACTTGTGGGTATATCTCATTGGCAAGAAGTCTCCACTTTAACTTGCCATAATTCTGACTTGGTCCCATTGGAATCCCCTCGATTCACCCATCTAGGCTTCGTTCCACCCACAGTCCCTCGGCCTTCTTGCTTACGAACTTTGAAAGGGCCCCTACGATCTTGCCAAGCCAACAAGTCAGAAATCAAAACACTATCAGTGTGTTTGCAATGTACCTTACTCGTGGCATTCACTCGTCTCGACTGCTTTCTCATGACTTCTTTCACCTTGAAATCTGATGCACAATCTACTTTCCCCAAAGGTGGCGCTTCCACAGTTGACTCTACAGGTCTCATATCAGACTCACACTCCACTAACTTTTTCGAAGGGGCTTTCGTAGCATTCTGTTCTGTCGAGTTAATGCTTCCCCCATATGAAACATCTTTGACTAGTTGAATTGACGACAACACCTTGGTCCCAACCTTCATATCCCGATGTACTGGCACAACAATCTTTGACGACGGACCAGTGACAATATGGATTTCATCAGCCCATGGAAACAGCACTGTCTGAATCTTGTCAAGGAAGTTCAAACCAAGCACATAATCGTAATCATCTAATTGGATTACCTTAAAGTCTTCCTTGCCTTTCCATTCGCCGATTTGTAGCTCCATATTACGAGTTATTACCACAGTTGGGGCTTCCTTGAAATTTACTGTCTTGATCTTTTTATTCGATTTCCTAATCGATAGACCAAGCTTCTTGGTAGCCTTTTCTGATATAAACAAGTCCGATGCTCCCGTATCAATAAGAGCATTCTACTTCTGACCCGCAATGTTGATGTCAACAAACATCAACCCCTCTCTACTATTCCTTTTGTTAGGAATAAGAACCATCGAACCGACCCTCGATGTTCTTCCCTCCATAGGCTTCGCCTCTTCTTTTGGCTCATCTTTCGTTTGGATAGCCGACATCATCGATCTCTTCGGACATTTTCGCAACATGTGTGGTCCTTGACAAAGGAAGCATTTTATTCTCTTCCCCTTGTCCCTTGGGTTGTTGCATCCCCGCTTCACATCTCGTGGTTTCTCATTACCACTTGTGCTATCAATACTGTGGCCATCGTCGCTATGTCCCTTTTCATCTTCCCCATGGTTTCTCTCACCATTGCCCTTCCCAATGGGCTGAGACGATTCAAACTTGTCTTTTGTTAGACCAAGTTCAACAAAGGACTCTGCTTCAGCCATGGCTACAGTAAGTTCGGAGATCCCTTACCTATGCAACTCTTGCTTTGCCCACAGCTTTAACCCATCTTCGAACCAATAGAACGCTTCTTTCTCACTCAAGTCGAAGATTTGAAGCATCAACTCACTAAATGCCCGAACGTACTCTCAAACAGTACCTTGTTACGTGAGACGGTGCAACTTAGCCCGAGCCTCCTTCTCGGCATACTGTGGGTAAAGCTGCTTCTTTAACTCTCTTTGGAACTCCTCCCAAGTCCCAATTTCATTCCCTCCACATTTCTCATTCGTGGACCTACGATGCCACCACAAGAGAGCCACATCAGTAAAATGGATTGAGGCAGTGTTTACCTTAATTGCATCATCCTTGATGCCCATCGCTCAGAAGTACTACTCCATTTCCCACAAGAAGTTGTCCACGTCTCTCGCGGACCTTGTACCTTTGAACTTCTCCGGTTTGGGAACATCCATTGCTTGTTGCTTCGGCTTTGAAGACAACATCCCATTACTCAAAGCAGCTTTGTAAATCGTGAGCTCCCACTTAAGCTCTTCGATCTCTTTCTTCATGGCCAACATCATATCCTCGAGATTCTCATCTCTCTCTGCCAGCTTTTCCATAGTGGAGTTCACTAACTCATTTAGCTTTTCTACATTGGCACTGAGAGAATCCAACACAAAATCTATGAGTTACTCCTCCATTGAGTCAAACCCATCTTTGCGTCCCTCGACCAACTCAAACGTCTCCTTCATGTTCCCTACGGACTCCTTGAGATTACCAACTCGATCTTCCAACGGTGACAGCATACCCCTCGAGCGACTTGCTTTTCTACCCCTCCCACGGGTCTGCATTGGCTTATTCTGATCAACAACTTCTTTTGACATCCAAACTGTGCCTTCGAACCAATAGCTCTGATACCACCTGTCACGGGGCTAGACCTTTCGTCTCGCAATCCGTGCAGCCTTAGATGATTTGCTCGTCCAAACTCGCCCAAGTCAGCCTTTACACCCAAAAATGAGGATTCCTTAAGAACTCCTCCCAAGGCACAAATTTGTATAGCGGAAGCGTTTGTGCCAAAAGAAGCTACAAGCAAGCAAAAGAAAGCCAAAGAAAGAATGCACACAAGGTGTTTGAGTAAATGCCCAAGAATTCTATTACTCTTAATAATTCAACATAAAATGGATGGTTTACAAATGAGGAGGAGACTCTCTATTTATAGTTGAGCTCCCCCAGAACCGATGGTCAAGATACATTTACATCGATGGACGAGATTAACGATATCCCATGAATTAAGGGATTTACAAGGCATGCCTTATCAAATTTAATCTAATCTTTACAAGATATGATTATCTCTATCTTTTAAGATTAGTTGCCTAAAATAGCCTAAGTTGCCATATCTTCGCTATTGGGCCATCCAGGCTTCAATCTGACAGGCTTCTCCAACAAATCTTTCAATCGGGCCAGTTCTTGTGGGTTGAATGATCCCCATCTAATTGATCGACCTCTATGGGTCGCATCTTGTGCCATGGTCACGGGCTTGGAACTTTGGTCCGTGACACTAGCATGAGCATATTGCATAATTTAGTTAACAATGACTTAGTAAGAGGATTACCTAAAATAGACTTTGATTTGAATAATGTTTGTGATGCTTATATTAAGGGTAAACATAAAAGAGTTTTTTTTAAACCTATTAATGATTTATCAACTGGTAGAGTTCTTCAACTAATTCACATAGACTTGTTTGGTCCAATTAAGACATCTAGCTTGGGTGGAAAACAATATGCTTTTGTGCTTGTTGATGATTATTCTAAATTTAATTGGGTTCTTTTCTTAAGTACTAAAGATAAAGCTTTAGAAAAAATCATTACATTTTCAAAAATGAACCAAAATGAAAAATATTACTCTATCACTAGTAGTAGAAGTAATCATGGAACCGAATTTCAAAATCTTGGTTTTGAAAATTTTTACAATTCAAATGGAATTAGCCATAATTTTTCTGCACCTAGAACCCCTTAACAAAATAGAGTTGTTGAGAGGAAAAATAGAACTTTAAAAGAAATGGCTAGAACCGTGCTTTGTGAAAATAATTTACCAAAATATTATTGGGCGGAAGCAATAAACACAACTTGCTATGTGATTAGCAGAGTAATGATTAGGCATATTTTAAAGAAAACTCCGTATGAACTTTTCAAAAACAAAAAGCCTAACATTAGCTATTTTCATCCCTTAGGATGCAAATGTTTTATCTTAAACAATGGGAAAGATAATCTTGGTAAAACTGATGCAAAAAGTGATGAAGGAATTTTTCTTGGTTATTCTTTAAATTCTAAAGTTTATCGAGTCTTTAATAAAAGAACTTTAGTAGTAGAAGAGTCTATACATGTTATTTTTGATGACTCTAATCCTCATTCTAGAAAGGATTTTTGTGTTGATGATGATGAAGAAAAATTTTTAAATAAAGAGGATCAATCATCAAATGACAAAATTCAAGAGCAAATACAATATACTATAGAAGAACTTTCAATTGAGGAAAGAGAAATCACTCATCCAAGAGAGTTCAACTATTTGAAGGATGGTATGATTTTGGGAGATCCTTCCCAAGGGGTAATCACTAGATCTTCTCTTAGAAATACTTGTAAGTATGTTGCCGTAACAACCCATTTTTCAATGAAATCAGAACTGTGACAGCCCAAAATTGACCCTAGTCGGAAGGTGGTCTCGGGACCACAAAACCGAGGCATAAAAATAATTAAAAATTTATTTTGATGCCTATAATATGTGTGTGCTCATGTATGACATTTTATGATGATTGATTTAGTGTTATAAGGGTGAATTCCACAAGAAAGGACTTAGTAATGAACTTTGAAAGTATGATAGGAAATGTGTGATGACTAATTAAAGCATGCATGCAAAATAATGGACTTGCATGTCAAATTCCCTTTTATAGGTGGTGGCCGCCATGACAAGGAGGATGGGCTAAACATGTCATGAAACATGTTTTGTTGGTGCATTAGGGTGAAATAATAAACAAAGGTGTATGGGTGATAAAAAATGAAAAAAAATGTGTGTGAGTGTGGTAATCCCCCATTGCCGTGAGTTGTAGAGAAGGAAAGAAAAAATTTTGTTCATCCTTTCTTTGAGCCAAAACTAAGGAAGAAGGAGGATTTTGCTTCATGCTTGGTTTGGAAGAGATCTAGAAGGAGATTTGGCTAAGTTTGCATCAAGATTAAGGTATGTATGAGGTTGTGTTAGGAGTTTCATGCATGTTTTGGTTGCTAACTTGATGTGCATGTTAGCCATGGCTCAAATCTTTGTTAAGCCATGGAAATGGTATTTGGCCAAAGTTGTTATGGTGATAAAGCCATTGCATGCTAAGTGTGAAGCTTGATGATGATGCATGCAATGATGGATTGTCTACTCTTGAGTAAGATTTTGAGCTTTCTTTTGTTTTATCATGATTGAAGTTGAAAAGGAGCATGATTGTCATATTCGCCATGATGCATTCATGAGCATGGTTCATGCTTCTTGCATGTTAGTTAAAATTTGTGTTTTGGATGGCTATGGACACCTTGAAATTCGCCATGCTCATATATGTATATATATGTTTGCACATGATGTTTTGGTTATGAAGGAAGTGATGAATAAGTTTGTTTAAAGAAGAAGATGTTGAAGAATAATTGTGAAATTGTAAGCACATTCGGCCTAGCACACATATGAGTGCTTGATGCTATATTGTAAGTTTTGAGCTACAATATGCAAAGCATTAACTAGTAAAATGCATGCTGTTTTTGTGTGGTATTAAGTGCATAATTGGCCTCAACATGGACAAGTATATTCGGCCTTGGGTAGCCTATTGAAGGCCTTAGCTTTTCCTTGATGCTCGAATAAATTGTATTGAATTGCTTGATGTAGTATAAAATGTGCATGACCATTGTGTATTCAAGCTAAAGGGTGGCCATATGACCATTTAAATTCCTTGTCATATTCGCCATAAGCTAGCACAATGAGGTTTTGATAAATTGAATTTGTTTGAATTAGCTCAAGAGCTAAGAGGGCCACAATTGGACAAGGGAAGGAAAAGTAATCGAATAGCCGTAAAAGCCGCTTCGACAACATCCGAGGTAAGTCCTCAAGAAGTGACCTTACTTGAATTATGTGGAATGAAATATGGATGTATTGATTATTGATTTATGTGTGTATGAGTATTCGAATGATACCCGGCTAAGTCCCGAAGGCGATTATGTTAGTGATTATAATTGTGTTTGAGCCTTAGTAACGAAAATAAATATGTATGTCCAATGATTATTGATGTATGTGTGCATGAGAAATTGAATGATATCCGGCTAAGCCCAAGACAATTATGCTGGAAATTATAACCGGTTAAGACCAAGGCAATTGTGCTAGTGGCTACATCCGGCTAAGACCAATGCATTCGTGCGAGTCATTCTATCCGGCTAAGACTTGAAGGCATTTGTGCAAATCGTGATATCCGGGTTAAGTCCGTAGGCCTTGGTGCGGGTTACCATAACCGGCTATGTCCCGGCGATTGATCGAGTAGCGACATCCGGTTAAACTCAAGGTATGTGATATGAAAATTATAAGCTTGCTGGAAAATTTCAGCTAATGCACTTGTGAAATTTCCCAATGACAAGGTAAGTGCGGTGTGTGCTTTGCGCTAGGAGTAAGCGTGTGAATATCCGCTCCTATGATGGAACGAGTTATCGGCCTTAATGAAGCCGTTATTTGTGTATGAACATAAGAGTTGGGATGGTGAAGTAAGTATGATTATGTGAATGTGCATTAATGAAATGATGCATTTAACTATGTGAATGTATTGCTGTAATTAGAGTTGATTATATTCCTTGAGACTTACTAAGCATAAAAATGCTTACTCCGCCGCTTTGGCTCTCGGTTTTCTAGATTTCGCTCGATAGCAATTGGATTCGGGATCGTTGAAGTCAAGTCATCCACACTATCAAGCCCCCATTTTGGTATAAATTCTTGGTTGAACTTGAAATGGCATGTATAGGACTACCCTTGTTGGTTTAAATATGTTATGATGTATATGTGTACGGCCATGCGAAAATGGCTCGTAATAGTGAAGTATCAACTTAAACTATTTGCGGTTTGTATATATATATATGGTGTCATGATGTGACTATGAATTGGAAATGGGAATGTTGGTCACATGATCAGCCATTGGCATGGTTAAAATGATCATATGTGGACCTATGTAAGGCAAGACTAGTTGGTTCATGGAGACTACAAAATAGGTAAGAACTACCTTAAAAACAGATGCTGCCAGCTGCAGTAACGTGAATGTGAAAAATCACCAAAATTTGTAGGAATGGTATTAAATAGTGAATCAGCTTTGTAAATGAACATTGATGAGTCTATTTTCATATGGAAGAAACGAAATGGTCATAGGAGTTACATGTTAAGAGATATTAATGCTATTGTGAGACAGGGCCAGAACGGTTTCTGGGTTCCCTGTCGCAACTTTAAAAATTTACTATAAATTATCCAGAAATAATTAGGAGACATACCTTGTATGTACAGATTCCATTTTGAGTCTAGTTTCATTAGAAACAAACGGAACCAGCATTAAAGCCCTGTACAGAGAGATATTCAAGTTATACCGCGCGAAGGTCAGAGCAGTCGATCCCTGTAACATGGGTGACTTTAACTATTAAACTGTACCAATTGGCCCGACCAAAAATTCTAGAAATAAATCCATGGATGGATGTATGAGTCTAAATTCAGGGAAAATTTACGAAACCAGTTTCCGAGTTCTGAAACTCGAGATATGATTTTTAAGGCGACAGTGATGCAGTTTTTCCAGCCTGACTGGAAATGTCCAATGGATGGGCAAAACAAGTGAACTTGGCTTGCTAACCCCTCGTGTCCGACACCGGCGATGGTCTCGGGTTCGGGTGTTACAATTTTATTGGTATCGAGCCACGGTTTAGTCGATTCTAGGACTACCGTGAGGTGTTTGGGGTCTAGCTATACATGCCATTAAATGATGAATCGATAGTGTGGTGATTTCGACAATTTGACTTTGAGTTTGTTTATAGCAATGGATCCCGATCCCAACCGAGCAATAGCTGATGATGTGGAGAGTGTGGCGCCGCTCCCGCACAAGGGACAGCGCCATGACTCTCAACCTATGGCCAGCAATCCGAATGATGAGGCTAGGCAAGCCTTTTATAGTGTGATGAACGAATGGTTTAATCAATACATTCGAACTAACACGGCTGTCCCACAACCTCCATTCCCGACAAATGCTACCTCAAGACCTACAATACCTCCGTGAATGACCAAATAAGGTCAAGTAAGCCCCAATCGATAGGATTCGAAAACATGGGGCCACTGAATTTAAAGCTACGGATGATGATGAGACCGAACATGCTGAACACCGCGGTTAGTGCTGCAAATTTTACGGGATAAGCAATTATATGCTAAGTTCAGCAAGTGTGAGTTCGGTTAAGAGAGGTTAGCTTCTTGGGTCATGTGGTATTCAGATCGGTATTCGAGTCGACCAATAAAATTTCAGCCATACTTAATTGGAAGCCTCCGAGAAATATTACCGAGGTTCGAGCTTTTTGGGGCTTCTTGGTTATTACCGACGATTTGTAAAGGCTTCTCAACGATAGCCACGCCGATGACGGCTTACTCCAAAAGGATGTTAAGTTCGAATGGACGGAGAAATGCCAAAAAAGTTTCGATCAATTGAAAACTTATTTGACTGAAGCCCCAATTCTAGTGCAACCCGAGTCCGGCAAAGAGTTTGTCATCTATAGCGACGCCTCTCTACTTGGGTTAGGTTGCGTATTAATGCAAGAAGGTCGAGTTGTGGCCTATGTGTCGAGGCAATTAAAGCCACATGAGAAAAATTATCCGACTCATGATCTCGAATTGGCCGCCATCGTATTCGCCTTAAAGATTTGGCGACATTACTTATTTGGTGAAAGGTTCCATGTATACTCGGATCACAAAAGTCTCAAATATTTGATGATCCAAAGAGACTTAAATCTGCGACAAAGACGTTGGCTCGAGCTGTTAAAGGATTACGAGCTGGTCATTGACTATCACCCGGGAAAGGCGAATGTGGTTGCGGATGCCTTGAGTCGTAAATCATTATTCGCTTTACGAGCGATGAACGTGCACTTGTCTGTTCGATCCGATAGTGTGTTAGTAGCTGAATTGAAAGCCAAACCACTATTGATACATCAAATTCGAGAAGCTCAGAAAGTCGACGACGAGTTGGCTGCAAAACGGGCTGAGTGTGTTCCGAACAAGGATTCAGAGTTTCAAATCGATGATGACGATTGTTTGAGGTTCAAAAGTCGTCTGTGTGTTCCAAAGAATTCGGAACTCATTTCGATAATTCTGAATGAAGCCCATTGTAGCCGAATGGCAATCCACCCGGGGAGTACGAAGATGTACAATGATTTGAAACGTCGGTTTTGGTGGCATGGTATGAAGTGAGACATCTCCGACTTTGTTTCGAGATGTTTAATATGTCAACAAGTGAAAGCGGAACATCAGGTGCCTTCAGGATTACTTCAGCCAATCACGATACCCGAGTGGAAATGGGATCGAGTCACAATGGACTTTGTATCCGGACTGCCATTGTCAGCAAGTAAGAAGGATGCGGTTTGGGTCGTGGTAGATCGATTGACTAAGTCGGCCCACTTTGTCCCGTCGACGCACGGATTTTTCAATTGACAAATTAGCTGAATTGTACGTTTCTCGATTGTGAGATTACACGGGTGCCTATTTCCATCGTGTCGGATAGAGATCCGAGATTTACCTTGCGATTTTGGAAAAAGTTGCAAGAAGCTTTGGGTACCAAGTTGCATTTCAAGACCGCTTTTCACCCCCAAACCGATGGTCAATCCGAGCAGATAATTCAGATACTTGAGGATATGTTAAGATGTTGCGTCCTCGAGTTTAGTGGTTTATGGGAACGGTATTTGCCGTTGATTGAATTCGCTTACAACAACAAACTTTCAATCAAGTATTAAGATGGCACCTACGAGGCCTTGTACGGTCGTAAATACCGTATAACATTGTTTTGGACCGAGCTCGGTGAAAGCAAGATTTTCGGTGGATTTGATTAGGGATGCTGAATGAAAGTGAAAGTAATCCGTGAAAGTCGAAGATAGCCTCCGATCGTCGAAGTCGTCGACGCGACCGAAGCGTAAGGATATCGAGTATCGTGGGTGATAAAGTGTTTCTCAAGGTATCGCCTTGGAAAAAGATACTCGATTCTACCGTAAGGGCAAGTTGAGCCCGAGGTTCGTTGGGCCATATGAGATATCCGAAGCGAGTCGATCCAGTGGCATATCGTTTGATTTTGCCCCGAACTCGAAAAGGTTCACGATGTCTTTCACGTTTCGATGCTTCGACGCTATAGATCCGATCCATCGCACGTGATTAGTCCATCAGAAATTGAAATTCAAGCTAATATGAGTTATGAGGAAGAACCGATTCATATCCTATCACGAGAAGTGAAAGAGTTGTGAAACAAGCGGTTCCGCTAGTAAAAGTGTTATGGCTCAAGCACGAGATAGAAGAAGCTACTTGGGAGACCGAGAACTCTATGAAAGAGCGATATCCAAACCTATTTACCGGTAAGATTTTCGGGACGAAAATTTCTTAAGTGGGGAGAGTTGTGACACCCAAAATTGACCCTAGTCGGAAGGTGGTCTCGGGACCACAAAACCGAGGCATAAAAATAATTAAAATTTATTTTGATGCCTATAATATGTGTGTGCTCATGTATGACATTTTATGATGATTGATTTAGTGTTATAAGGGTGAATTCCACAAGAAAGGACTTAGTAATGAACTTTGAAAGTATTATAGGAAATGTGTGATGACTAATTAAAGCATGCATGCAAAATAATGGACTTGCATGTCAAATTCCCCTTTATAGGTGGTGGCGGCCATGACAAGGAGGATGGGCTAAACATGTCATGAAACATGTTTTGTTGGTGCATTAGGGTGAAATAATAAACAAAGGTGTTTGGGTGATAAAAAATGAAAAAAAATGTGTGTGAGTGTGGTAATCCCCCATTGCCGTGAGTTGTAGAGAAGGAAAGAAAAAATTTTGTTCATCCTTTCTTTGAGCCAAAACTAAGGAAGAAGGAGGATTTTTGCTTCATGCTTGGTTTGGAAGAGATCTAGAAGGAGATTTGGCTAAGTTTGCATCAAGATTAAGGTATGTATGAGGTTGTGTTAGGAGTTTCATGCATGTTTTGGTTGCTAACTTGATGTGCATGTTAGCCATGGCTCAAATCTTTGTTAAGCCATGGAAATGGTATTTGGCCAAAGTTGTTATGGTGATAAAGCCATTGCATGCTAAGTGTGAAGCTTGATGATGATGCATGCAATGATGGATTGTCTACTCTTGAGTAAGATTTTGAGCTTTCTTTTGTTTTATCATGATTGAAGTTGAAAAGGAGCATGATTGTCATATTCGCCATGATGCATTCATGAGCATGGTTCATGCTTCTTGCATGTTAGTTAAAATTTGTGTTTTGGATGGCTATGGACACCTTGAAATTCGCCATGCTCATATATGTATATATATGTTTGCACATGATGTTTTGGTTATGAAGGAAGTGATGAATAAGTTTGTTTAAAGAAGAAGATGTTGAAGAATAATTGTGAAATTGTAAGCACATTCGCCTAGCACACATATGAGTGCTTGATCCTATATTGTAAGTTTTGAGCTACAATATGCAAAGCATTAACTAGTAAAATGCATGCTGTTTTTGTGTGGTATTAAGTGCATAATTGGCCTCAACATGGACAAGTATATTCGGCCTTGGGTAGCCTATTGAAGGCCTTAGCTTTTCCTTGATGCTCGAATAAATTGTATTGAATTGCTTGATGTAGTATAAAATGTGCATGACCATTGTGTATTCAAGCTAAAGGGTGGCCATATGACCATTTAAATTCCTTGTCATATTCGGCCATAAGCTAGCACAATGAGGTTTTGATAAATTGAATTTGTTTGAATTAGCTCAAGAGCTAAGAGGGCCACAATTGGACAAGGGGAAGGAAAAAGTAATCGAATAGCCGTAAAAGCCGTTCGACAACATCCGAGGTAAGTCCTCAAGAAGTGACCTTACTTGAATTATGTGGAATGAAATATGGATGTATTGATTATTGATTTATGTATGAGTATTCGAATGATACCCGGGCTAAGTCCCGAAGGCGATTATGTTAGTGATTATAATTGTGTTTGAGCCTTAGTAACGAAAATAAATATGTATGTCCAATGATTATTGATGTATGTGTGCATGAGAAATTGAATGATATCCTGCTAAGCCCAAGACAATTATGCTGGAAATTATAACCGGGTTAAGACCAAGGCAATTGTGCTAGTGGCTACATCCGGCTAAGACCAAGGCATTCGTGCGAAGTCATTCTATCCGGCTAAGACCAAGGCATTTGTGCAAATCGTGATATCCGGGTTAAGTCCGTGAGGCCTTGGTGCGGGTTACCATAACCGGCTATGTCCCGGCGATTGATCGAGTAGCGACATCCGGTTAAACTCAAGGTATGTGATTTGAAAATTATAAGCTTGCTGGAAAATTTCAGCTAATGCACTTGTGAAATTTCCCAATGACAAGGTAAGTGCGGTGTGTGCTTTGCGCTAGGAGTAAGAGCGTGTGAATATCCGCTCCTATGATGGAACGAGTTATCGGCCTTAATGAAGCCGTTATTTGTGTATGAACATAAGAGTTGGGATGGTGAAGTAAGTATGATTATGTGAATGTGCATTAATGAAATGATGCATTTAACTATGTGAATGTATTGCTGTAATTAGAGTTGATTATATTCCTTGAGACTTACTAAGCATAAAAATGCTTACTCCGCTACTTTGGCTCTCAGTTTTCTAGATTTCTCTCGAAGCAATCGGATTTGGGATCGTTGAAGTCGAAGTCATCCACACTATCAAGCCTCCATTTTGGTATAAATCTTTGGTTGAACTTGAGATGGCATGTATAGGACTACCCCTTGTTTGTTAAATATGTTGTAATGTAAGTATGTACGGCCATGCGAAAATGGCTCGAAAAGGGAAGCATGAACTTAGACTAATTGTGGGTTGTTTGTATATATTTGGTGTCATGATGTGGCTATGGCTTGGAAATGGGAATGTTGGTCATATGATCAGCCATTGGCATGGTTAAAATGATCATATATGAACCTATGTATGGCAAGACTAGTTGAACCATGGAGACTACCAAATAGGTAAGTCCTACCTTAAAAACAGATGCTGCCAGCTGCAGTGGCGTGAATGTGAAAAATCACCAAAATTCATAGGAATGGAATTAAATAGTGAATAAGCTATGTAAATGAACCTTGATGAGTCTATTTTCATATGGAAGAAACGAAATGGTCATAGGAGTTACAGGTTAAGAGATATTAAAGCTATTGTGAGACAGGGCCCGAATGGGTTCTGGGTTCCCTGTCGCAACTTTAAAAATTCACTATAAATTATCCAAAAAGAATTAGGAGACATACCTTATATATACAGATTCCATTTTGAGTCTAGTTTCATTAGAAACAAACGACACCAGCATTAAATCCCTGTACAGAGAGATATTCAAGTTATACCGCGCGAAGGTCAGAGCAGTCGATCCCTGTAACATGGGTAACTTTAACTAATAAACTGTACCAATTGGCCAGACCAAAAATCCTAAAAATAAATCCATGGATGGATATATGAGTCTAAATTCAGGGAAAATTTACGAAACCAGTTTCCGAGTTTTGAAACTCGAGATATGATTTTTAAGGCGACAGTGACGCAGTTTTCCAGCCTGACTGGAAATGTCAAATTGGTGGGCAAAAACATGTGAACTTGGCTTGTTAACCCCTCGGGTCCGACACCGGCGATGGTCTCGGGTTTGGGGTGTTACAATTTTATTGGTATCAGAGCCATGGTTTAGTCGATTCTAGGACTACCGTGATGTGTTTGGGGTCTAGCTATACATGCCATTAAATGATGAATCGATAGTGTGGTGATTTCTGACAATTTGACTTTGTGTTTGTTTATAGCAATGGATCCCGATCCCAACCGAGCGATAGCTGATGATGTGGAGAGTGTGGCGCCTGCTCCCGCGCAAGGGACAGCGCCGGCGGACTCTCAACCTATGGCCAGCAATCCTAATGACGAGGCTAAGCAAGCCTTTTATAGTGTGATGAACGAATGGTTTAATCAATACATTCGAACCAACACGGCTGTTCCACAACCTCCATTCCCGACAAATGCAACCCCCGCACCTACAATACCTACAAGCTTAGTTTTGGCCGAACCCTTGAAGGTTTTGTTTTTTTCTTTCTTTTTATTTCTGGAAAGAACAAAAAAATATGAAACCTTATTTTATTTTTTATGTTTTAATATAACATGTATTATTTCATATATTACCTTATTAACCTTTGTTAATTAATACAAAACCAATATATATTAAGGTCATGACCGTCCATCACTAACTCCAATGGTCATTTTGCAACATAAATACCTCAATTTAAAAAGACAACAACAATTTGGCCCTTTTACAAATAACCATCAAATTTTCATTTTACTCGATTAAGTCCTTTTATTTAATCGGGCACTTAAACGCCAAAATTAAATCATTAAAATTTCACACATATAAATTCACACATAATAAACATAGAAAATAATTTTAAAATATTTTTTGACTCAGATTCGTGGTCCTGAAACCACCATTCCAATTAGGGTCTAAATCTGGTTGTTACAACTCTCCCCCTTTAGGGATTTTTGTCCCCAAAATCTTACCGGTGAATAGGTTCGGATAACTCTCTTTTATTGCATCCTCTGGCTTCCAAGTTGCTTCCTCAACTCCGTGTTTATGCCACAGTACTTTAACTAATGGAGTTTTCTTATTTTGTAATTCTTTAACCTCGCGAGCCAAAATGCGAATTGGTTCTTCCTCATATGTCATATCACTTATTTTCAATATCTGACGAGCTAATCACATGTGAGGGATCAGATCGATATCTATGAAGCATCGAGACATGGAATACATTATGGATCTTTTCTAACTCAGGTGGCAGCAACAATCTTTACGCAACCAGTCCGATACGCTATATGATCTCATACGACCCAATAAATCTCGGACTCAATTTTCCTTTACGACCGAATCTGAGTATTTTCTTCCACGGTGAAACTTTTAAAAATACTCTGTCCCCAATCTAAAACTCTATATGTTTTAGTTTCTAGTCCACATACAATTTCTGACAATCTGATGTTGTTTTCAAACTTTCACAGATTACTTTCACTTTCTGTTCAGTCTTTCTGATCAAATCGACCCCGTGTATCTTGTTTTCACTGAGCTCAGTCCAATACAATGGTGTATGACATTTACGACCATACAAAGCCTCATAAGGTGCCATTTTGGTACTCGATTGAAAGCTATTATGGTATGCAAATTCAATCAGAGATAAGTATCATTCCCACGTACCTTCGAACTCTAGAATGCAACATCTCAACATATCGTCAAGTATCTGAATGATTTGCTCAGACTGACCATCTGTTTGTGGATGGAAAGCAGTGCTAAAATGTAATTTTGTACCTAGTGCATCTTACAATTTCTTCCAAAACCGCGATGTAAACCTCAGATCTCTATCTGAAATAATAGAAATAGGCACACTGTGTAATCTCACAATCTGAGAAACATACAATTCAGCTAGCTTATCGAGCGAATAATCTGTACGAATCAGAACAAAGTGAGCTAATTTAGCCAATCTATCCATAATAACACAGATTGCATCTTTCTTGCTCGGTGTCATCGGTAAACCTGATACAAAATCTATTGTGACTCTGTCCCATTTCCATTCAGGTATCATGATCGACTGAAGCAATCCAGAAGGTACCTGATGTTCAGCTTTTACTTGCTGACAGACTAAACACTTTGAAACAAAGTTAGAAATGTCTCATTTCATACCATGCCACCAGTAAAGCTATTTTAGATCATTATACATCTTCGTACTACCCGGATGAACATTTAACAGACTAATGTAAGCTTCATTTAAAATCATTTGAATCAAATCTAAATTTCTCAAAACACATATTCTATTTATAAACCTCAAACAGCCCTTAGCATCAACTATAAAACTCGGATTCAACATTTGATTCACGTTGAGCTCGCTTTGCTAACAAATCATCATCAACTTTCTGAGCATCACAAATTTGTTGAGCAAATAACAGTCTTGCTTTTAATTCAGCTATTATTGAACCATCATCAGACATAGCCATATGCGTATTCATTGCATTTAAAGCAAACAGTGATTTTCGGCTTAAAGCATCAGCAACAACATTAGCCTTTCCTGGATGGTAGTCAATCACAAGCTCGTAGTCTTTTAACAACTCTAACCATCAACGTTGTCTCAAATTCAGATCTTTCTGAGTCATCAAATACTTTAGGCTTTTTTGATTAGAATAAACATGACATTTCTCACCAAACAAATAGTGACGCCATATCTTCAATGTGAACACAACAGCTGCCAATTCTAGGTGGTGTATCGGATAGTTCTTTTCATGTGGCTTTAACTGTCTCGAGGCATAAGCTATGAATTTTCCTTCCTACATCAAAACATAGCCCAAACCATTTAAAGATCCATCACTATAGATAACAAATTCTTTACCCGATTGTGGCTGGACTAGCACTAGAGCTTCAGTCAAAAAGGCTTTCAACTGATCAAAACTTTTCTGGCACTTTTCTGACCACTCAAACTTTACATCTTTCTATAATAGCTTTGTCATCATAGTTGCAATCATAGAGAAACCTTTCACGAACCGTCTATAGTAACCGGTGAGTCCTAGAAAACTTCAGACTGCAGAAACATTTCTCAGAGGTTTCCAATCAAGTATAGCCGAAATCTTACTCGAATCAACCCGAATACCCGATGTTGATACGGCATGGCCCAGAAAACTGACTTTGCATAACCAAAACTCACATTTATTGAGCTTCGTATACAACTGTTTATATCACAAAGTTTGTAACACAAGTCTCAAATGTTCGACATGCTCGGTTTCATCACAGGAGTAAATCAAAATGTCATCTATGAACACAACCACAAATCGATCCAGATACTGTCTGAAGATCCGGTTCATCAAATCTATGAAAACAACAAGTGCATTAGTAAGTCCAAAAGGCATAACTAAAAACTCATAGTATCCGTACCTCGTTCGAAAAGTAGTATTTTGCACATTAGAATCTTTAACTTGCAACTAATAGTAGCCTGTTCTCAAATCTATCTTTGAAAACACTATAGCCCTTTTCAGCTGATCAGACAGATCGCCAATTCGTTGCAATGGATACTTATTCTTTATAGTCACCTTATTGAGTTGTCTATAATCGATACATATTCTCATAGTTTTGCCTTTCTTTTTCACAAACAAAACTAGTGCACCCCAAGGAGAGAAACTCGGTCACGCAAAACCTCTATCTATCAACTCCTGTAACTGAGCTTTCAATTCTTTTAATTTAATAGGTACCATTCTGTGCGGAGCTATTGATATCGAATTCGTCCCAGGCATTAACTTAATACCAAACTCTACCTCCCGAATAGGTTGCAAACCCAGCAATTCTTCAGGAAATACATCTGGATACTCGCACACAACTGGTACTGATTCAATCTTTCTTTTAGCCACTTGACTATCAAGCACATATGCAAAATAAGCTTCACAACCTTTTCTTTCAAATTTCTGAGCTAACATCGAAGAAATCACTGCTTGTAAACCATTCATATTATTAGATTCAATCTGAATAATCTCATCATTCTGGCGCTGCAAATCAATAGTCTTTATTTTGCAATTTATGACAGCATCATGCAAAGTCAACCAGTCCATACCCAGAATTATGTCAAACTCGTCGAACAGCAACAACATCAAATCAGCAGGAAAACAAGTCTCAAATTATCAAGGGACAATTCTTACACACTTTGTCAACCATAACACACCAGCCCAAGGGGTTTGATACTCTAATCACAAGCTCAGTAGACTCAACAGGCAAAGTCTTACTGAATACTGAAGTCTCAGACAGATAAGAATGAGTTGAACCAGGATCAATCAATGCAATTACACTAGTATCATAGAGAGTGAATGTACCAGTAATAACTTCTGGGGATAATACCTCCTCACGTGCACGAATAGCATAGGCTCTGGTATGTGACAACCCGAATTAGGGCCTAATCGGAATAGTGGTTTCGTGACCACAAATCCGAGATAGAAATAATTGTTTTATAAATATTTTGGGGTTTATGATATGATTGCATGATTGTGTGAAAATTTCGTGATGAAATTCTATGCCTAAAGTGTTTAAATTGAAAGTAGGGACTAAATCGAATAAGTTGCAAAATTTGCATACTAGAAATTTTTAGTATGAAATTGTTTTGAAATATTTATTAGGAGGTCTTAAATAGCAATTCTACCAATTTTAAGTTCATGGACAAATTTAGGACATGGAAGGAATTTTGGAAAGTTTAGTAGTAAGGGTATTTTAGTCATTTTGATATTAAATGAAATAAAATGGGAAAAATAACACAAAATAGTCATCTTTCCCATTTAGTTGCTGCCGAAACTTCACTCTCTCCATAGCTAGGGATTCTTCAACTTTCAAGCTCCATAATCAAGAAAGGCGCGGAACTGACCTCGAACGGGGGAAAGAAAAAGTTTTGGACTAAATTGCAAAATTTCCATATTTTGCACCAAGGTAAGTTGTATGTAAATATTACAATAATTTCATGTACATTCTTATATTTCAGCCTATTATATAAATATACTAGCTGATGTTAAAATATAAATTGACTATGGGAAGAATGGAAATAAATACAGAGAGAGAGATCCGGTTGAACATTCTGGAGAGATCGAATGAAATAGAGGGCGTAGCTAGGTCACATGTATGATGCTGAGTGCACATCATGTGTACAAGAAAGCTACGAGACACCTGTAGTAGCTAGGTCACATGCGTGATACGAGATGTATCCCATGTAGACAAGAGAGCTACGTGAAAGATAAATGTAGCTAGGTCGCATGCGTGATTCCAAGTGAAGGACACCATGTAGACAAGAGAGCTACGTGAAAGATAAATGTAGCTAGGTCGCATGCGTGATTCCAAGTGAAGGACACCATGTAGACAAGAGAGCTACGAGACAAATCGGCTAGGTCGCATGAGTGGTACTAAGTGTTCCCCATGTGTACAAGAGAGCCGAACTAAATGAAGTATGATGGTGGGGTCTGTTTCAAACCGTTAAATATCGAGGATTGATCCGAATTGTTCAACGGGATGGTTTTGTGGTGACATTGTGGTTTGGACCTACACTTATAGTGAATGAAATGTGGTGAAAATGAATTGTGGCATATACATATATACGATAAAATGAGGTTAGCATAAAGAATGTGTGAAAGAGTGAAATTAGTATTAAAACTGTTTTTAGATGGCAGCAGTGACGTGATTTTGAAAAATCACCAAAAATAGGAGGAATATAATTAGAGGTTGAATGAGATGTGAAATTAAAGCTTAATGAGTCTACTTTCATATAAAAGAAGCAGGGCAAGCAAAGGAATTCTATATTTTGAGATATTTACAATTGTAACTGACTTGCTCAGGATGAATACGTGATCCCCTGTTTCCACTTTGAAAATCATTAAAAATTGTACAAAGCAAACTAAGAAATATAGTTTACATGCCTAAATTCCTTATTGAGACTAGTTTTAAATACAACAGACTTCAGGGTTGTTTGAGTTATGTACTGAGAGAAATTCAATTCGTAGTGGACAGAGGTCAGGCCAGTCGAGCTGTGTAACAGGGAAACTTTAACTAATAAAATGTACTAATCTGCTGAACCAAAATTATAAAAAAATTTAGCAAGAAGCTTTATGAGTCTAGATTCAGGAAATTTTACGGATATGAATTTCGAGTTTTGTAACTCGAGTTATGATTTATTTAGTGAATATGACACAGCAGAGACAGCTTAATCGAAGTGGAATAAGTAGTGAAGTTAAAGTAGACATACTTGAATTGTTGTGTAAACATGTTAGATTCTTAAATTAGTATTTACATACTACTTACTAAGCTATAAGCTTACTTCGTTTTCTCTCTTTTGTCTTATAGTGTTCTCCACTTGCTCAGAGTCAAGGATCGTGAAGATCTACCGCACTATCATACTTTGGGGTATTTGAACTAAATGTTTTGAATTATGGCATGTATAGTAGGCAAAATTATATTGTTATGTGTCATATTTGTCTAGGTTTAAAATATTAGTTACATGATCGACCAGTTACTTTGTACAAGCCATAAAAGTTGGCTAATATTGTTCAAGATATATGTTATACGATGCATTATCAAATGGGATGACATATTTCTATCTTGGTATATGTTATGTTCTGGTAATACCTTGTATCCTGTTCCGGCGACGGTAACGGGTAAGGGGTGTTACACTGGTAGGTGCATGAGCCTCAGATTTAACTGTTATATCTTTAGTCCCTCACTGATTGCTACTCAAATTACCCGTATTTCTAGGTGGTCTACCTCGAGCTGTAGTGTTAC
The DNA here is from genome assembly GCF_025698485.1 of Gossypium arboreum. NCBI lineage: Eukaryota > Viridiplantae > Streptophyta > Magnoliopsida > Malvales > Malvaceae > Gossypium > Gossypium arboreum. Next base: position 12,239,972 of record NC_069071.1, read on the forward strand.
CCGATCTCGTATTTTTCACTATATCTTACTCGGACAACTCAGGACATTCACAGATAAAGTGATCCATCGATCCACATTTAAAATAGGCCTGATCGTACAATCTACAACTACCGAGATGTCATTTACCATAATGTTTGCGCTCCAGTTGATTTGATTTAACATTACAAACACTAGCTACTGATGTAGCTCTTGAGCTCACAGGTGGTTTATCACGATCCCGTCTAAAATAACCCAAAGTAGCCTTTGAACAGCTAGAATCATCCCAAAATCTCTTTGATGTCGATTGAAAAGACTTACTCGATGATCTCTTACGTAAATCTCGAGCTTCAAAGTCAGCTTTTCTTTTCTTTTTTCTAAGCTCTTCAATTTTGCATGCTTGCTCAACCAGTACTATGAACTCTTTTATCTCAAGTATGCCAACAAGTAGTTTAATGTCTTCGTTCAACCCATCTTCGAATCTTTTACACATTATAGCTCCGGTCGAAACACACTCTCGAGCATATCGACTGAGTCTCACGAATTTTCGTTCATATTCTGTCACAGTCATGCGACCTTATTTCAATTCCAGAAATTCTTTGTGCTTCTAGTCGATAAATCTCTGGCTGATGTATTTCTTATGGAACTTAGTCTGAAAGAAGTCCTAGGTCACCCGTTCTTTTGGAACCACTGATACTAGTGTATTCCACTAATGATATGTGGTGTCTCGTAACAAAGATATGACACATTTTAAACACTCATCCGGGGTACAAGATAGCTCATCAAACACGCAGATAGTATTATCAAGCTACAATTCAGCTCGCTAAGCATCAGCATCATTAATATCTCTGAATTCTTCAGCCTCATGTTTTTTGATTTTATCAGCAGAAGGCTTATGTAATCTCAATAGAGCACTCACTTGAGGTATAATAGGTATCGGAGAAGGATTAATCGGGGGTGGAGATTGTTGTGCAGCCAGATTTGTCCAGATATACTGAGTAAACTAGTCGTTCATCATTTGCTAAAATGCTTGTTTAGCCTCTCCCTCTTGGTTACTCGAAGTCAGTTGGGAATCAATCGATGCTATCCCTTGTGCGAGAGCAGGCACTATACTCTCGACATCATCAGCTACGGCTCTGTCAGGATCCATTTACTATACGAAAACACATTTTCAAATGTCAGAAGTTATTACACTATCACATTATATAATACGGCATGCATAGGTAGACTTAGACGCACTACATTAATCCTAGAATCGACTAAACTGTAGCTTTGATACCAATCAAATGTAACACCTCTAACCTATATCCATCGCCGAAATGGGGTTACGAGGTATTACCAGACAAGACACAAATTTCAAACAATCATATGCATACACTTTCACAAAATTTTAAATCAATCAATTATTAACATAAATAATTGATTTAATCATTATTACCATATAGCCAAATATAACTTTAATGCAACTTATAGAATGTGCAAAACATACAAACTACAAAACACTTCAATCGCATACTAAAGTCAAACATAAATAGAACTCACAAAACCAAGTACACATAATCATATCAATTTGACCATATCATATTTGGCACTTGTACTTTACTACATATTCAATCAATTTATATTCACACTTTAAGGACTAACCTTTACACTACTCGACATTCATCTACTATTAAGTAGAACATTTATACATCACATAAAAACTCATATAATTTTCATGATTTACTAATGCACAAGTCACTATTCATTTGGTCATTTTTCAATGCATTTAGCCAAATACAAACATGTTTAACAATTGTTCGCTTTCAACTTTATTCAATTACTTGACAAGTCTATACATTTCAAATATCTAAATCAATATACATATAAATATATATATAACATAGCTTGTCTAACATTTTAACATACCATAACCGAATACAAACATGCTAATATTATCTATTAAGCAATATAACAAAGATCACATTTTAATTAATTCAAAGACCATATATTTGACTAAGTATTAAAGAATACATTTTACTAAGTTTTATGTCATATCAAACTTATTACATCATATTCGTATTTATATATATATATATACCAAATCATGTTAAACACTTATATTATACATGTAACACCCCAAACCTGCCCCAAACGTTACGACCGAATCCAACGTGTCACGTTGAAGCGTTACTGAAAAACTCATGTTTTATCTAAAATCTTTCTTAGCGTTTAGAGAATATTTTCGTTATAGGTTAAAGTGAATGGAAGCTGAACACCAGGTAAGAAATCGAAAAAGAGGAGGTGAGTCCATCGGACTGCTTAAGTACCAAGCTCCCTTCGGATTCCAATCCTAGAAATGGACACCACCATTGCCACACCTTAACTTAGTGTATGTTCTTAGGAAACCAATTCAATTAAGTCCAGTTTAAGGAAAAATGATTAATTTTGGAAAATGTTTTCATTGCGAAAGTTTTGCTTTGTTGTTGTGATATTTTGAAAATGCGCCCTAAAGCTAATCAGTTTCAGCGATGAAGATAATATCATACCTATTCTAGTAAAACACATTAAAACCATTCAAAATAATTAAAGAGGCCTTATTACAACTTAAAACCCAAATCATAGAAGTAAATGAAAACTAATTAAATTATAAGAAGAAAATCAAGTTTGCAGTACGTGTGGCCACTCCGAATCCCTCACAGCTCCAAGTCCACTATGGTTGGGGGTTACCTGCATGGATAAATTAAGGGGTGAGTTTGGTGAAACTCAGTGTGTAAATTAACCCCAACCATAGTCCAAATCAGTTCAAACCACAGAAACAGATTAAGTTGGGCCTTAGCCCTACACAGAATTCAGAATGAAGCCCATAGGCCCATAACAGAAACAGAACAGATATATCAAGCATGTAGAAAACCCAACCCATATCCATCCGTATACACCTTCGTGCCAACCTTACACCATGTGGGGAGACTACTCGACCCACCCATCCATCTACACATCACAAGTACGCAGCATGGCTGCCAGAACAGATATTGTGACTGAGTCACCAGATACAGATAATTGTGGCAGGGCCACCAGAAACAGATATTTGTGGCAGAGCCACCAGAATGCTTCCTCCATCATTATAACCCATATCCCATGCAATAGATATATATGTCATGGCATACAACAAACAGAATTAGAATATCATGTATTTCAGTCAAAATCAACCCTAGGGGTATAATAGTCATTTTGCACCTAGGGGTATAATGGTAATTTTCATACTTAGGATATTTTAGTAAATTTACCTATTTTAGGGTTTACATACATATTACAGCCATTAATGCATCCACAGAAACACTTACCGAGTGTTCTTACCAAATTGGGCCCGTTGGCCCATTTATCCATTTTTGGCCCATTAAGCCCAAATATACCGAAGTGCACGAAATTGCGCACTCTACAATCATTTCACTTGAGATTACTGGGATTGACAACCAAACCATCTCACGAGCGCTCGTACGCTCGCAAGTCCACAAAATACCGACTTTTCGACATTTCGGCTTTTCGACTTTTGCCGATCTAGTCTATGAGTGAGTGTCCTTTACACACCTGTTCTGTAACGATACGTTGGCAAGATCCACACACAAGTTGCCTACAATCGAGTTACTAAAGCGTCAGTCTAAATATCAAAAGCAAGCTACGTACTAGACCCCTTACCATATTCGGCCAACAATGCCTTAAACCTCAAAGTTCTTACCTTTCTGCTGAAATATGGGTTAGATCTAGATGTCCAACCGAGTTAATCTTCAAGCCCTTTGCTGTACACCCCTTTGTCCATGCTAGTGCATACAAAGCCAAAAGAAAGAGGCAAAAATGTCCTTAGTCCCAATGTTAGTCACCCTTAAGGGGTTTCGGTTTTTTCTTAAACCATGAATAACTAACGAAAGTGATTCGAATACTTACCAATCGTTGTTCTACCCAAGAGAGTGTTCTTATATATGATTCTAATCCCGATCTACCGTAGTCAGAAGAGACGGGTTCAAATAGCCAAAGATTCGGCTTCCTACACCACAGATATGAAGGTTTTCGGCTTTTGAAAGAAAAAGAGAAAAGGGGTTCGGCTATAGCAAGATTCGGCTTTTGAGAAATAATGAAGAAAGGAAAATAAGAGAAGAGACAGAAAGAGAAGGGTATGGGTTCGGCTATGGGGAAACGAAAAGATGAAAGAAGAGAAAAGATAAGAAGGGAAGTAATATTCGGTTATGGAGAAACGGCACAGTGAGGGCTCCAAGTTCAGCTATGGGGGAAAAAGGATACAATTGACCGAAAGAAAGGGAAGAAGATGAGGGAATTCGGTTCTTGAAGAGGAGGAGTCGACATAGGTGTAGGGTATAAGTTCTTCTTCTAGCAAAAAGAAAAAAAAGACAAAAAGAATTCGGCAGCCACCCTTCCCAAAAGCCGAAATTCCCAACACTAAATGACCTAGCCGAATTTCCTATGCTAAAGGCCCTTGGCCTGCCAACTCTTGCTCCTTGATCAGCTCCTAAATTTCCTCCCTTATCTTATCCTTACTCAATCCCCTTACCAGCTTAAACTCTCCCTAACAGAGTTCCCCCTTGAGTTCCATCACATCCCCTTTGTGTTCACAAAAAAATAAATACCCTATTTGCTTACCTTGTGGCTCGAACCTTGGCTCCCCCTAAACATTTACACGCCACTCCCCCTACACCTTATGTGGCGTCACATGCCAATTTACAACAGCTCCCTTGTGCCCTATTTTACCATTTTTAATTTAAAAGCCCACGACGCCAGAACCCTCTTTCTCTAAAATTAGGAATTCAGAAATTGCCTCAAATTGGATTTACTCTTGGGCCTTTTAAAGGCCCACTAACATACTCAGACCCACTACAAATAGTTAAAACATAGAATTCCTAAATTTCATTGAAAATCACAGAAATCTCGAAAATCCCAAAAATTGGGGCTTTACAATACATTTACCAAAATACAAATCAAAACCAACTTGCTTCTTAACAATTCGATAATAATATAAACCATTCAAATGATAAATCATACCTTATAACATGCATATCAAAATGAACTCCAACCATGTTTGGATATAACCAAATATTCTTTAATACCAAATCACATAATAATAACTTAATTAAGCATATCAACCGAATTCACATACATATTTATTTATCCATATAACATGTAACACCCCAAACCCGTGACCGTCACCGGATTCGACCACGAGGTGTTACCGGGCTTACTTCCCTTATTTCCCTCTTGGAAATTATGAAATTTTTGATTCAGGCAGGCTAGCTAACTGCATCACTGTTACCTTAAAAATCATATCTCGAGTTCCAGAACTCGAAAACCAATTCCGTAAATTTTCCCTGAAACTATACTCATATATCCATCCATGGATTTATTTCTAGAATTTTTGGTCGGGCCAATTGGTACAGTTTATTAGTTAAAGTCACCCATGTTACAGGGGTCGACTACACTGACCTTCGCGCGTTACAACTTGAATATCTCTCTGTACAGGGCTTTAATACTGGTGCAGTTTGTTTCTAATGAAACTAGACTCAAAATGGAATCTTCACATATAAGGTATGACTTCTAACTATTTCTGGATAATTTATAGTGAATTTTCAAAGTCGAGACAGGGGATCCAGAAACCGTTCTGGCCCTGTCTCACGAGAACTTTAATATCTCTCAGTATACTGCTCATATGGTCGTTTCGTTTCGTCCATATGAAAATAGATTCATCAAGGTTCAATTTCATAATTTATTCACTATTTAATTCTACTTCTACTATTTTCAGTGATTTTTCAATCTCATATCACTGCTGCTGTCCGCAACAGTTACTGCAGTAGACTATGCCAATTTCATGAATCTTTCCTTGACCTTACTAATCATCCATCATACATGACACAAATTATGGCCACCTTATCAAAATTAAAGTTTCTAAGACTCGTGGCTATAGGTTCTAGCATCCCACTCAACGACCACATAGGCCATTTTCACATAGCTTAAAGTTTACAACCCATAATTCAACAAAACATAATAGCCTATACATGCCAAATGTTCTCCTAGTTCAACTACGAAGACAATACCAAAAGATTTCCAGCGGTGTGATGACTTCAACGACGGTTCCGAAACACATAAACAATACGAGTCCAAGAGACCTAAAAGGGTGACAAGAAAACACCGAGTGAGTTTATAACTCAGTAAGTCATAAGCATTGAACCACCATCCATTAATAAAGTTATCACAACATGAAACAATAAACGAGGCTAGGTACTCATCCATACCGAAACTATACCATAATTCCTCGGACCTTTCAGTTCAATCTCATACCAAGTCATACATCCACATTTCATATTCTACACAATAAGATATTTGAGGCATTTTCACACACTAACTCATTTTCACCACAATCACACAATTGCAATCATCACATAGATTTAAAGCTTACCAAGCTCAACCCGAGCATGAACATATTGCCTATTCGTCATGAGCTCAAGGTACTTACCCGATCCGCTGTCCGGATTTACTCGATAATGTCGCACACTCGGTGCCAATTGTAATGCAAGAGCATATAGTGAATCCGCACACTTAGTGCTATAAAATCAGCTCGCACACATAGTGCTATATAATCAAATTCGCACACTTAGTGCTGTACAATTTTAAACCCGCACACGTAGTGCCAATATTGTCACCGTGTCCATTTATACCCGCACACTTAGTGCCAATCTTGTCACCGTGTCCATTTATACCCGCACACTTAGTGCCGAGACCAATACTTTATGCAATTTACCACCTTTATACATTCAACGATGGCATCATTCCATACACATACATTTCCATTTACACATCAATTCATTAAACACAATTGCATATATATTATGATCATTTAAATCAATACCAAATATATGCTTAATGACTTACCTCGGATGTTGTCGAATGTCTTCAACGGCTATTCAATTACTTTTTCTTTCCTCTTGTCCAACTTCGATCCTCTAAGCTCTTGGGCTTAATTCAAACAAATTTATCTTATTAAAGTCCCATCATGCTAGCTTATGGCCGAATACCCATATCAAATAAGCAATTTACCTTAACTCGTAACCCACATAGCCAAGTTACACATATAACCCTTATGACCGAAGATGAATATCACCAAAATCTCTATGACTTAACCTTCAGCCTTCATAGCCGAATATATATATAGATTATCAAATAGACATTTATTCACCTTCCCTTAACACATATTAATCAATTAGTCCATGCATTATCCCTTGACACACCCGGTCATTAAAGCAATAACCTATTAACATCCAAGCATATTATACTAAAATTTCTTTCTAAGGCCGAATTCATGTACCATCCTTAATACTCATACAATTATTTTATTTTAAATAATTTACACACACCATTTACCTAACATCAATTAACTAGACACTTTAAGGATTTCTTCTTTGACTATACACACATTCGGCAACTATCCATACACACACAAGCGATTTTTTCCTATCACCCAAACCATCTACATGAACACTTAACTAACTCAAACTTCACCCATCCACAAATACTCATTACAACACAAAGACAACAATCCTTTTTCCTCAATTTCTTCCATGGCCGATTACCCAATATTACCACACAACCAAGATTTTGACATGGCTAAGTAGGAAATTTTAGTAGCTAGCTTAAAGTATGCTAACCTTTCAAGAACCAACATGAACTCACTTACCTTAATTCAAGCTCAAGGGTGACCAAACCTTCTCTTGCTTTCTTCTTCAATTCAGCCAAGCATGTTCAAAGATGAACACTTTTTTTTTCTTTTTCTTTGTTCACTTCACGGCAAATGGGGGAGGCATCCACACACTTTTTTTGCTATCATCATTTTCCTTTTTTTTTCCCTTTCTTTATTACTAGCTTTTATTCTATTGTTTTCTACATACCCCACTAACATAACATGTTGGAAACATGTTTCCTTGCCCATAATTTTGTCATGGCCGGCCACTATCCTTGTCAAATGGATTATTTGACATGCAACTCCATTTATTTTACTTCATTCCTTTATTAACCTCTTAAAATTAGCCACATATAATTGAATCCTTTCACATGAGTCCCTTTTCTTTCAATTCACATTCAAATTAACTAAATCAAAGAATTAAAAATTCACACATGCATTTTCACATATTTAGACAGTAACTATCATACTCAAATGATTTAGTGACTCGGTTTAGCGGTCCCGAAACCGTTTTCCGACTAGGGTCACTTTAGGGATGTCACATAACATAACCGAATCAACCAAATGCACACATCCAAAATCATCAACCAACTTTAATGCACAAAACACATATCACAAATATCATTCATCCATGACACATAGCATGATAACCAAAATGAACTTAATCCATAATCAAACAAAACCAAATTCAAGCATAGAAGTTAAGCCATTTTCGCATGGCATAAATTATACAAAACGAAAATCCAACATTTCAAACTATAATCTAGCCTATACATGCCATAAGTTCAAAAATTCAACTTATAAAATACTGAAGGCAGTCGATAGTGTGATAGACTTTGACGATGATCCCCGAGCTCGTAACTTGACTCCAAAATCTATAAAATAAACAAATACAGTAAGCTATCATAGCTTAGTAACTCATAAGCAAATAAATAACTCAATGTTAACATCAACTCAACTTAACCAAACTAATTTATGCTATCATATTCACATTTATTTTCAAGATCATAATTTCATATATAACATATACTTCCATATACAATTTCACGTTAGCCGAATATACCTAATCTTATATGCACATATTCAAAAATCATTTCAAAAATATTCACATTATATATTAAGAAGGCCGAATACACTTTCCATATTCACATACATTCATCATTTACATCATACATGATTTGTAACAAATATTAAGTAACTTACTTACCTTGTTCAAGTAGGTAATAAGCTAACTCATACCTGGTCCTTTTAGCTCGTTTTACACATTCGATCACAACTTATCGTTGCTCGATGAACCATTCGAAATTGGATAAGAAACTCAAATAATCACATATAATGTACAATGCCAACATCCCAGACGTGGTCTTACATGTAACCACATATCGATGCCATTGTCCCAGGTAGGGTCTTACTCGCACACATATATCGAAGTCACATATTGATGCCAACGTATAAAACGTGGTCTTACTCGCACACATATATCGATGCCATGGTCTTACTCGCACATCACATAAAGGAATCCTATGTCATAACATATGTCTCCTAGCTATTCCTAAGGTTCAGACGAAGCTTTCGGACGTCGTAACTCAATCGACTCGAACTCGTAAACTTAATTCTTAAGCATATACACATTCAGTCATTAAGTATATACAATTTATAAAATTTGATTCAGCATTTAAAACATATATATTAAAAATTATTAACACTTATTTGCTTATAAACTTACCTCAGACGATGAAAAACAAAACAAGACGGCTAGTCGACAACCTTAGTTTTCCCCCGATCCAAATCTGTTTTCTTTGGTTCTTGATCTAAACATATTCAAATTAAACTCATTCAAATATATTTTCACTCAATTTAGTCCAAAAACACATAAATAGACAAATTACCATTTTACACCTGACATTTTACACTTTTTACAATTTAGTCCAAATTGCACAAGACACAAAACATGCAAAATTTGCACACACCATGCTTAGGCCTAATATTCCTAGTGTTCATACAAGTCCATACATTTCTTTTATTTTACATTTTAGTCCCTCAATTTATTATGTTTGCAATTTAGTCCTAATTACTCAAAATCACTAAAAATTCCAATCCAAAACATATCAATCCAAAACATATCTTTCATATTTCACCAACTAAATTCATCAATGGCATAACTCAAGATATTCATCAAAATAAAAAAATTCAAGCATGGGCTTTGTAAATAACATAGCAACGATCTCAAAAACGTAAAAATTATCAAAAACCGAGCTAGTTAAAAGCTTAGTTTTGGCCGAACCCTTGAAGGTTTTGTTTCTTTTCTTTCTTTTTATTTTCAGAAAGCAACAAACAATATGAAACCTTCTTTTATTTTTTATGTTTTAATATAACATATATTATCTCATAAATTACCTTATTAACCTTTGTTAATTAATACAAAACCAATATATATTAAGGTCATGACAGTCCATCACTAACTCCAATGGTCAATTTGCAACATAAATACCTCAATTTAAAAAGACAACAACAATTTGGCCCTTTTACAAATAACCATCACATTTTCATTTTACGTGATTAAGTCTTTTTATTTAATCGGGCACTCAAACGACAAAATTAAATCACGAAAATTTCAAACATATAAATTCACACATAATAAACACAGAAAATAAATTTAAAATATTTTTTTGACTCATATTCGTGGCCCCAAAATCACCATTCCTATTAGGGCCTAAATCGGGCCGTTACAGTTGGGATGGCTAGTAATGGCTTATTTTGGTATGATTAAGTAGATTATGTTGTTATATTCACATGTGATATGTTATCAAAATGATATAAAAGGTTTCTGTTGCCTAAGTTAATCCAAGGTAAATTTATAATCATTAATGCATGTAGTGGTATGCCTTGTTAAATGATGAAATTGCCTACTTTAAATGCTTGAATTGGTTGGAATTGGTTGAGTGTTTTTTGTGCAGGTTTTTGGGTGATTTGGCTGAGAAATGAAGCTAGGAAATGGCTTCATTTTGTCCACACGGGTAGACACGTGGGCATGTGTCTAGACCGTGTGTGACACACAGCCTGGTAACACAGGCATGAGGTTAGGCCGTGTGTCCTCTGCACCTAAATTTTGAGAAACAGATTGCTCAGAATTGGACGCACGGGAAGAGACACGAGCGTGTGTCCTAGCCGTGTGAAACCTATACCTAATTTGAATTGAATTAATTATCCATACGACTTAGCACACGGGTGTGTGGCATTGCCGTGTGTGCAAGTCAAAGAGTTACACGGGGTCGAACACGGCCTCTAGCACGGGTGTGTCCCAGGGTCAAACGGGCGCGTCCCTTAGACCACATGGGCACGTGAGCCCTACACATTGGAAAAATTTTGTAATTTCACAAAAAATTCTTAAAGGTCCCGATTAAGTCCCGATTCGATCTAATACTTTGTATTAGACCTCGAGGGTCCAATTAAGGGACGTTATGAATAATCTCGGTTAATGAATAGTGTCTTGTATGAATTAGTTGAAAAATGTTTTGGATGTTTTGGTAATTCTCTAAAACCCTATTTTGGTGATATGTACAGGTTAGGGGTGTTACATTTAGTGGTATCAGAGCTACGGTTTAGCTAATTCTCGATTTTGATGTAGCAAATACGAGTCTAACTATACATGCCATTATGTAAATTGTGATAGTGTGATGACTCCTGATCATTTTTAAATGTGTTTTTCATATAGTAATGTCATCCAACTGAGCTAGAGCTGAATTTGAGGAAGCTGAGAGCAATGCTTCAGCTTTAGTTCAAAGAGTCCCTCTGCGTCTGGTAGTGAAAGGCCCATGTCCCAGGGCCAAAGTGAGGAGGCAAAACAAGCCTTCTTTCAAATGATGAATGAATGGTTTACACAAATGAAGGCCTTAGGTTAGAACGTTACAAGCCCCGCTCTCTTTTAGAATACCCTGTAGATGTGGTAATACGATCATAATATCTCTTTAATTTCTTAGAAGCAATTGTGACTTACTCATAGTCCCTTTTCTAGAAACCCAATGTGACAGCCCTAAATTGACCCTAGTCGAAAAGTGGTTTTGGGACCGCTAAACCGAGTCACCGAAGTATTTGAATATGATATTTATTGTCTAAAATATGTGAATATGAATGTGTGAAAGTTTTAAGCTTCGATTTAGTCGATTGCATGTGAATTTAATTAATAGGACTTATGTGTAACACTTTTAAAAGGTGATAGGTTAATCTATAAGGACCTATTAATGCATGTTATAAAAATGATGGGTTTGCATGTCAAATTTCCATTTATAATAAGTAGTGGCCGGCCATGGTATGGGTCATTGATGATAATATGTATTTTCTATTAGCATTATTAGTTTACAAAATAAAATAAGGAATTAAGAATAATAAAACATGTGGTAAATGGGAGGAGAAACCAAAGTTTTCATCTTTGCTCCTCATTGCCGTGACTAGGAGAGAACAAGCTTGGAAAAATTCAGCTATGGTGGTTAGCTAAATCAAGGTAAGTTCAAGGATGATTCTTGGATTTCTAGCATTTTTTGAGTTAGTCATTAAGCTCCTTGCTTAGCCCATGTCCAAATTTTGAATCTTGTTGGTAACATGAGTAATCGGTTAAGAGAAAATGTTCAAGAAATGGTTGTTGTTCATGTTATTTGGATGAAAAGAAAAATTGGTAGTTAGGTGAAGTAGAGTCTAACAAATGAGCACATATGTGCATTAGTTGCTAGATGGAGAAAAATTGGCTAGCAAGTTGAGTACTAAGGCCGAATATGATTTTGGATATTATTGGGCAATGTATGTGTTTTGAATTGATGGAATGGAGAGGATGCTTTAATTGTGTTATGAACAATTATATGTTAAATTAAGGTTTGCTAAGCTAGCTATTAAGGTGAAGTGCAAATGTTAGTATTTGATTGCTAGTGTATATATGTGTAATAGCGAAATGAAGATGCTTGATGTCATGAATAAATGTTGTTTATATGTTTGGGAATTGAGTAAAATTTGATGTTTAATCACTTAAAGATTCGGCATTGTTTAAGATAATTTACTTAAAATGTGATTTTGAATGTTATGAGTATTGGGATGTAAGTATATGTGTGTGCTTGCTCACGTGAGTTTGCTATGAAATTTTGTTTGGTTGAGTGATGAATGGCGAATGAACTATAGGCTAGGGTGGATAAATTTTTATGCGTAAGTAGTGTGTGTGACTATTGGTTAATGAATATTCGCATAATGGGGTTTATGAGTAAATGGCATAATATATATATATATATATATATATATGTGTGTGTGTGAATATGTGGTAGTGCATAAAACAAGAAATCGATTAAATTGGGATGGTCACACATAGGTATATTCGCTTGTAGTTTTATAAATGTGATATTAGTATTTTGTTTGTAAATGAGTAGTAAATATGTTAAGAATGGTTCCAAAATGTATATGGATGCGGGTGATTGTGTTTGATTGGGAAGTAAATTTTTGATTTAGCTCAAGAGCTTAGAGGATCAAAGTTGGATAAGGGAAAGGAAAAAGTGATCGAATAGCCGTTGAAATCGTTTGACAACATCCGAGGTAAGTTTTCGAGTAATGAAACTTAGTTTATGATTTGATTAAGTCATGACATATAAGCATAACAAATAAGCGGTGATATAATGATTCTACTTGAATTGTATATTGAGGTGATTAGTTTATACCTATGACAGTAACGAATGTGTATAGAGATCATGTTATAAAGCAAATCAAAATCATGCTCTTTGTATGTGGCTATTGAGCCGAAAATGGTAATGGTTGATAAGCGTCTTGTGTTTGAGTTCTAGTTATGATAATGAAATATGGATGTGTCATGATTTATTGGTATATGTGCTTGATTATTCGGATGATATCCGGGCTAAGTCCCGAAGGCATTTGTGCAAGTTACTATATCCGGGCTAAGTCCCGAAGGCATTCTTGCGAGTAGTTGCTATACCCGGGCTAAGTCCCGAAGGCATTTGTGCTAGTGACTATATCCGAGCTAAGTCCCGAAGGCATTCATGCTAGTGACTATATCCGGGCTAAGTCCCGAAGGCATTCATGCTAGTGACTATATCCGGGCTAAGACCCGAAGGCATTTGTGCGAGTTGCTATATCCGGCTAAATCCCGAAGATACTTGGGTTTGGAAGCGAGCGATCTTGCTGTAATAATTTCAATTAATACACTCATAAAATACAAACGATAAGGTATGTTTCGTATATGCATCGGAAAGGTTGATTCCTTTCAAATAGTACTCGCTCAATTGATTAACGAGCTTCCGGCCTCTAGTTAGGTTTGATACCACGTATGAATATATTGGTTGAAGCGTGAAGAAATTATGATTTTGAGAATGTGCATATATGAAATTATTCATTTAGTCATATGAACGCTATACTTTAGTCGTAAATAATTTCGTTACTCAAAACTTACTAAGCATTAAATGCTTATTCCATTTCTTTAATTCTCTATTTTATAGATTTTTGTTCGTCAGCTATCGGACTCAGGATTGTCAAAGTCGAAGTCGTCCACACTATCTAAGCTCTTTTGGTACTCTTTTAGTTAAACGTTGATAATGGCATGTATAGGACTAACCTTTGTTGTTAATCAAGTACCTTTGGTAATGTGTATATATTCGGATAGCCATGCGAAAATGGCTTAAATATTTTGAGCATAGTATTAAAATCATTTTGTATATATATGGTTATTGAAAGGTGTGGAAATTCTTGGCAATGATTAGCCATTGGAATGGTTAATCATGATCATCTTTGGTGCTATGTATGTCAAATGGCTAGTTGAATCATGGAAACTATGAAATAGGTGAAATTTACCTTAAAATAGATGCTGACAGCAGCAGTGATGTGAGTTTGAAAATTCACTAAAAATAGTAGGAATTTAATTAAATAATTAATAAATTATGTAATCGAACCTTGATGAGTATATTTTCATATGGAAGAAGCGAAACGACCATATGAGCCGTATTTTATGAGATGTTTAAGTTTTCGTGAAACAGGGCCAGAACGGTTACTGGATCCCCTGTTCTGACTTTGGAAATTTACCATAAATTAACCAGAAATAATTAGAAGTCATTCTTTATATGTAAAAATTCCTTTTTGAGTCTAGTTTCATTATAAATAAACGAAATATGTATTGAAGCCCTGTACAGGGAGATATCTAAGTCGTAATGCATGAAGGTCAGAGTAGTCAAACCCTGAAATAGGGGGGACTTTAACTAATAAACTGTACTAATTGGCCCGACCAAAAATTCTATAAAAAATATGTAGATGGATATATGAGTCTAGTTTCAGGGAAAATTTACGAAATCAGTTTTCGAGTTTTGGAACTCAAGATATGATTTTTAAGGTGACAGTGACGCAGTTAGCCAGCTTGTCTGGAAATTTTAAAATGAACTGTGTAAATAAATGAATTAAGTTCGTTAACACCTCGTGTTCGACTCCGACAATGGTCTCGGGTGCGGGGCGTTACACCCAAGCCTCTCTTTCGGCTTGTTTCTTTTCTTTACTCAGTTCCTCTGCTTTGTGTGCTCGGTCGGCTAGCGCCACAAATTCCTTTATTTCGAGAATCCCAATCAATAACTTGATATCTTTATTTAGGCCCTCTTCAAAGTGTTTACACATTTCAGCCTCGGTTAAAACCCATTCTCTGACATACTTACTCAGCCGAACAAATTCCCATTCATATATAGATATGGTCATGTGATAAACACAAAATTACACATATCTATACCCCAAATACTTAGCATATTTATGGATGCTTATTACTAGATTTGTGGATTTTGGCGCTCTTAATCCGATTATTTCATGTTTTGTACTCAGAAGAGCACCAAGAGTCGAAAGGAGCCAAAAACAAGCTAAAAACTGATAAAAACAAACTAAATTGAGAAGATGACACGACCTAAGCCTTGCTACATGGGCATCTCACAAGCCCGTGGCCTTCGGGGGTGTCGACCAAGGTTTTCACAATTCACATGGCCTGGCCATTGATCCCACACGGCTGTGTGCAATTCAACGAATTGAACATGGCCTGGTAATCACGTCACACGACCGTGGCACACGGGCGTGTCCCTTTTTCAAAGAGTTGTGTTTTACACGGAAAAGGGTACTTAGGGAGGAAGATCCCAATCCAAAGCCTATATAAACACCTTAAGTGTGACCTAGAAGGAGGCCGCTCTTTCCAGAACTTTTCTGGAATACAGAACCACACGCCAGGAATTACTTGAAGAAAGCTAGACAATCCATATCAAAAGCCGGAGCTACTCCAAGACTGAAGATCTCTCTCATAATTCCTTCAGGGGTTTTAGAGTTTTCTTTATGTTTTGTTATTTTCATACTCTTGAGATGTACTCTTATTTTATTATAAACTAAACCCCTTAGATACCTAAGGGGGATAAAACCTATGATGGATCTTGTTATTATTATCTAAACTGTATGATAAATACTTGATTTTTTCTTAATTATGTGTTCTTAGTGCTTTAGTTAATATTTCGGGTATTAATTCATGATTTGATGTGCTTATGCAGAGGAGGAATAGACCCTGCCTAAGAGTAGATTTGGCATAATTAAGCGGAGTTGATCGAACGCCTAGAAATAGGGTTACGAAATTTTACCAGATTAGGGTGAAACCTAATATGGGAGTCCATAGAGTGATTACTGCTTCCCTAGGGTTTTAATTAAAAATTTTGATTAATTCAACTGAGGGTTAGACGTTATTAGTCTCAAAAGGGATAATAACATAGGTTAGGGAGTCTCACGGATCAAGTTAAGTGAATAAATCGTCCGGTTCAGAGTCAGATAACAAGTGAAATCTAGGTGGATTCCTCCTTGGGTGTCGTCTTTATCAATTGCTTTTTTTCAAGGCTTTTTCCAAATTTTCTCTTTGCTTTAATTAAATCAGTTAATTAGTTTAAACAATTAGTTAATTAAAACAAACCCTTTTATTCTTAGGCTAGATAATGAAAACATAATTATTACTAGTACTTTTGGTTCCTTTGGGTACTATTGTTAGATAGGCTCGCTTGCCTTTTCGTCGTGATTATAGTTAGTCTAGGTTTGATCTTCATTATAAACATTTATTACTTGTTATGAATCACGCGATCATGTTTTTGGCGCCGTTGCTGGGGAACTGAAATTTAGGAACACTAAAATTTTATTACTTTAGCCATTTATTTTTCTTGCAATTTTATTTTATTTTATTATTTATTAATTTACTTTTTTCTCTCTCTTGGCAGGTTTTTATAGTTTATGACTAGAAGAAACCCATCAGGACCATTACTCTTTGACGAAGAAATCGATCGTACAATTCACAAAAATCAAAGAGAAATAAGGCGTAGTTTACGCTACATGGAGAACAAGTGAGAAGATGATACTCAAACCGCAACCGATGAGATGGTTGAAAACCCAGGCGATTAGCTGCATCCTGCAATTGCAGCTAATCAAAATCCTGTTCCACGTACTATGTATGATTATGCTAAACCTTCTTTAACAGGAACTGAGTCTAGTATAGTTAGACTTGTTATTGCTGCGAATAATTTTGAACTAAAGCCTAACACAATTCAGATGATACAACAGTTTGTTTAGTTTGATGGTTTGCAGGATGAGGATCCCAACACGCACTTGGCAAATTTTCTTGAATTTTGCGATACATTCAAGATCAATGGCGTTTCTGATGATGCCATTCATCTTCGGTTATTTCCCTTTTCACTGAGAAACAAAGCTAAACAGTGGTTGAACTCGTTACCACGAGGGTCTATCACTACTTGGGAACAAATGACCGAGAAATTTTTACTAAAATATTTTCTGTCGGCTAAAATGGCTAAATTGCATAATGATATCTCTTCTTTTGTGCAGATGGTTTAGAAACACTTTACGATGCATCAGAGAGATACAAGGACTTACTTAGAAGGTGCCCTCACCATGGGTTACCGTTTTGGCTGCAAGTTCAAATGTTCTACAATGGTGTGAATCCCTCAACAAGACAAATGATTGACGCAGCTGCTGGCGGAACCATCAATAATAAAACACCGAAAGATGCATATGAATTTATAGAGGAGATGTCACTGAATAACTATCAGTGGCAAGCTATAAGGACAAAGCCAACGAAAACAGCCGATGTCTATAACATCGATTTAATCACTATCTCTCAAATCAGGTAGAACTTCTTAATAAAAAGATTGATAGTTTTCTTGGTTCTACGCAGGTTCATCCAGTAATGAGGTGTGGCTCAAGCGGAGGAGGTATGCATATAGAATATCAATCCTTCAATCCCACAACCGAAGAGGAACAAGTCAACTATATGGGTAATAATAACTTTAGATCTCAAAATAATCCATATAGTAATACTTATAATGCAGGTTGGAGGAACCACCCAAATTTTTCCTGGGGAGGTCAAGGAAATCCAAAGCCACAAACTCCTCAGGGTTTTCAACAGCCACCTTATCAACAGGAGAAAAAACCAAACCTTGAAGAGATGCTTTCTAAATTCATCTCGGTGTCAGAAACCCATTTCCAGAATACCGAGGCAGCAGTTAAGAATCAACAAGCATCAATCCAAGGACTAGAAACTCAGATAGGCTAGCTGTCCAAACTAATCTCCGAACGACCACAAGGTAGTCTACCAAGTAATACTGAACCTAATCTGAGGGAACACCTCAATGCAATTAGCACTCAAGATACGGAAGGATTCATTACACCTGAGCCAGAAATACAGCAAGACAATACGATGAACAAAGGACGAGAAGAGGTAAACAATAATGATCCCAAACAGGTAAGTACAAATCATGAACCTCGTGTGCCATATCCTAAAGCAATGATAAAAGACAAAACAGAAGAACAATTCGGTAAGTTTGTCAATCTCTTAAAGAAATTACATATTAACTTACCCTTTATTAAAGTTCTTTCGCAGATGCCCAACTCATCAAAATTCTTAAAGGAACTTTTGAGCAATAAAAGGAAATTAGACGCTACATCACATGTGGAACTCAATGCAGTCTGCTCAACTATTCTAAAGAATGAGCTACCTAACAAATTGAAAGATCCAAGGAGTTTTACAATTGTTTGCTTAATTGGTAGTCTATCTGTGAATAATGCTTTAGCTGATATAGGGGCAAGTATAAATGTTATGCCATATAAAATGTTTAAATGACTAGGTCTCGGTAAACCCAAACAGACTAGGATGAGCATACAATTGGCTGACAAAATAGTTAGATTTCCTAAGGGTATTATTGAAGACGTTATCGTTAAAATTGATAAATTTATTTACCCAGTAGACTTTGTTGTCTTAGATATGGATGAACGAGGTACCTCTAATTTTAGGACGACCATTTTTAGCAACTGCCAAAACCATTATTAATGTAGGCACAAGAAAGCTAACACTTCGTGCAGGTGACGACACAGTAACACTCTAAGCACGCGACACAGTCAAAACCTCTAAGACTCAAGATAATGCTATAAAAACTGTCGATGATAAAACTAATATTCAATCGTCCTTGTAGGAACTTCCTCAAACAAAGACAACAGAGACAATGTGCTACTATCATGAAAAGAACAAAGACGTCCATGAAGAACGAAGACTACGGATAGAGGAGCTAGACGAATAGCGAGAACACAAACCGAGAACACATGATAAACCGAAACTAAGAAAAAACAAGCCTGATACCTCTCCTAATCAACTTCAGGTTGGCGATATAGTCTTACTAGATGCCGTTGATCCTCACATTGTCACTACCACACCAAATGAGGAGATCCCTCTTGCGGTACTTAGTATTTTTCCATTCGGTACAGTGGAGTTGAGTCATCCCAAGTTCGGCATTTTTAAGGTAAGCAACACCCATTTAAAACCTTATTTTAAAATTGACAATAGGAATGAGGAGTATGAACTCCTCGAACCTCCATGATCATTCAACGGAGAGGTAAGTCGATCTTAGACTATATATAAGTGCTTCTCGGGAGGCAACCCGAGCACTAACATATTTTGATTTCTTTATTTTTATTTTCTCACACTTCTAATCAATTAACTTAATCTTTGAATTGCAAAGTTTTTCAGCACACACGGCTAGGCACACGGGCGTGCCTAAACCCATGGCCAAACAGGGGAAGGGACACGACCGTGCGATATGGCCGTGTTGAAGCAGTACATGATTTCCCTAAAACACGGGGCGATAAACCCCCATGTCCGTACGACATGGCCGTGGGTGAGCTTGATAGAAACACACGGGCGTGGGAATGAAAACCCACGGGCGTACCAGGGACAAGGCTCGATTCTGTTTCTTCGACACGGACGTGCGACACGCCCGTGCCATTCAGCCATGTAAATAATACACGGGCGTGCTACCATAACACACGGGCATGGGAGAAGCGAACAAAGTTAGGCACGGTAGTGCGACATGGCCGTGTGCCACACACGCCCAAGACACACGGGCGTGGGACAGTAGCCGGACATGACCTAAATTGAAAAATTTTAAAAAACGAGCTTACCCTCAAAGTACACGGGCGTGGCCCTAGGTTGTGTGGCCCTCTCCTATATAAACAAACCACTGTTCATCTTCTTTCCCCTTTCAAAACCCTAGCCGAAAACTCCTCCTTCCCACTCCCTAATCCTTATTTCAGCCACTATTCCCAAGATTCTCACTTTCCCAACCCTCAAACCACCCTGAAATCCATTCCCTTTGCATTAAGCCCTATATTCCCCTCTCTATACCCTCCATTTTTCCTCCACACGGCTATACCCACGCACCACATGCCCGTGCTAGACATCAACACGCCCGTACGTCGCCATACATCAGCCTTTGGTTCACTTTCTCAACTTTATTTTTCCAATTTGTATTGCTACATTAGTGTTCTACATGCTTTACATAGATATTGTAATATTTTTCTTTAGACAAGTAAAGAATTTTCCTTAGAATTTTCTATGTTTGAATTATTTAAGCCATTAAATAGCATATACTAGTTTTGGGCCTCTTGCTTAACTACTGATGTATCTTGGATTCTATCAATGCTCATATATTTTCAGGTACATTATGTCGTATTTTCAGGTACATTATGTCGTCATCAAGAGGAAAGAAGGCCGCGGTCCCATCCTCAAAGAGACATAGGGGACCTGGTTTTTCCTCAATGTGTGCTACAGCTGAACTTCGACACCCGTTCCTTGAATTTCCACAGGTTTTGCAAAGGAGCTATTTCAGATACTACGCGCACGACCCATCACCATAGGTCGCTGCATCGATTGGGCTGCAGTAAAGCAAGTCCATCTCGAACGCCATCCACGCCCTCTTGTCCATAGACCCATGGGAATGATTCTTCGCTATTACCGAGCCCACTTATTTAGAGCTAACTTTAGAATTATGCTCTACTTTTCATTTACAGGTGGTGATGACGAACAATGATGACCCAGGCACCATTCACTTCCGATTAGGCGGTCTAGTTCATTCGATGAGTGGCCCAGAGTTTAGAGTTGCTCTGGGACTTTACACCGATGAGTTTATGGAGGAGGAGGACATGAATACACTACCATGCACTATCCACATCTTCCCCTCCTTGTGCTGGAAGGCTTTGGTACCACTCTCTTCCACCTACAACCCCAGCCACTCGAAGGCCTCAACTCTCCCCCCTTCCCTACGATATCTCCATGGCATATTGGAACACACCTTGACCGGGATGAGAGAGAGCACCGGCATCGTCACCACCCACGACGCCTACTATTTATGGTGCATGGCGAATGCACACGTGACCGACTTAGGATACTTCATTGCTTTCACCATTCACCATCAGACCGAGCGGCATAGGAAGGGAGTGATCTCATCGGCCCCTACGTGACACTCATTGCTAGACACTTCGGCCTCCTCAACACCGCGGCCCAGTCATCAGCGCTTACCCTGACCGGTTAGATATCCCCACAGGGCATCACGACTATGTTACACATGAGGATGATCGAGTGCCGACGTGGGACCGATCCTCCTCAGTACCGTCTCTCGCATGCCATTGACGAGGAAGATCTTGAGGACATCCCTGATGATGTTCCCCCACAGCATGAGGAGCCTTCTATCGCGCCACCTAGGGAACGACCAGCTCATGCGGCCGCTTCATTGGCACACCTTTTTGACTGACTCGCCCATTTCGAGTAGTATTGCACTACACAATTCGAGATGATCCACGAGTGAGATCAGCGACGGGACCGACAGATGGACGATATGCAGGCCATGATGCAGCAGCTGTGCCAGCACTTCCACATCGCCACTCCAGCACCACCACCTATAGGCCCCACCGACGAGGATCATTGACTCCTCCTATTTTTTTTATTATTTATTCTTATTTTTATTTTTATTTTATTTTTATTTTTATTTTGATTTTTAATTTCATTTCAATTTTATTATTTTATTTTGAAAGACATATCTATATTAGTAAATTTTACTTTTTCCATTTTTTGGTATTTCTAACAAGTAATTCCACTACGCTCTCTTTCACACCAACTCTTAATAAACTCTTCATGATTCTATAGACTTCCAAGCAAAGCTGCTAGGAATATTTTACGGAATGAGGAAACAAAAGGGAAACAATACCTCACGAGTGCCATGTTCAAAGACCCAAATTCTTCATCTAGCCAAGAACAATGGCAACCACCACTTTCCCCAAACACTCCATCCTCATAATCAAGCTCCACATCCATATAAGAGGGAGTTTCACCTCCTTTCCTTTTATGATTTTCTTTATTTTGAGTAATATATCTTTGTACATTGAGGGCAATGTACATCTTAAGTGTGGGGGGTGAACATGAAACCTAACTTTTTTCATTATTCTCAAATCCCTGAAATTGGTCTTGTGCTTAAGTGATTTTCTCATAATCTTGATCGAATAAATTCTGATTGATATATAATTATTGTTGGTATGTCATGAATTAGACCATGGGAATTATGCATGATTATTTGATTATAGGACATTAGAGAATCGAGCATGATAAGTTGATATTTTGAGAACTAAAATTTTTTAGATTATTTTCTAAATTGAGGTATTATCTTGAAATCTTAAGTATACAGGAATGACATCAATTATATTTTTAAATTGAGGTATTATCTTGAAATCTTAAGTAAACAGGAATGACATCAAAAACCCAAATTTTTGGTGAGATTTTTGAGCCTTTTGAGCATATAACTTTCTTTCTTGCTCACTTCTTTTATGGATTGAGTGTGTCAACATTGAACTGTTATTCTAGAACTTGCTTCGATTATACATATCGAGATCACACGTATGATTTGATATACTGAGATGATAAAGGCACTTAGGATTTAACCCATTTACTCCATAAAAAGCCTTTCCACATAATTAAACCCTTAGTGAAACCCCTTGAGCCTATTAACCCTTTTTCATTGATTAACCCTCATCATTAACCCATTAACCCATTATTATTGAAATCCTCCTACTGAATTTGACCCTTTTTATCGAGATCGAATTTAATATTGTTACCTCGCCATGTTCACCATTTTTTGTTCCTGAATCATGAAGTATGATTTCTATATTGTATCGACTTGATTTGTTCTTAAAAAAAATCAGTATTATATTGTAATTCTCAGCAAGCTAAAGTTGTCATGAACTCGTGTAAAATAGTTCTAGATATTTGTTTGTGATTCAGTAATTAAGTTTTTGATAGTGGGATAATATATTGAAATTAACTTGATTCTAACCTTTGTCTCTTCAGCTTGTATCCATACCTGTAACCTAAACCCCGTTACAACCATGTAAAGACCTTTTGATTAGTGTATCATATCATTTACAAGTGGTGGAGATTTGATTTTCATTCAAGCCTATAGTAATAACTTTTCATGTTAGACAATCGGTGCTTAATCTTGAACCTTAAACACTTTGAGTGATTTGAGTGAATCTTTAGTGAGGATGCCATCTCTTGTATATTTAAGACTAAAGTTAATTACTTAGAGGAAGGAGATTACCTATGATTTTATTATCAAAATATTCGATTTAGATTGTTTGAGGCTTTTAATGCCCCTATAGTTGAATTCTCACTGTATGATTTTCTATGGAATAACTTGTAACATTATCAATAATGATTATGTGATTGAGAAGAATGAATTCTAACAGTAAATGAGAAGTTTGCTTGAGGACAAGCAAATGCTTAAGTGTGGGGGTATTTGACAAACGCCAAATTATACATATCTATACCCCAAATACTTAGCATATTTATAGATGTTTATTACTAGATTTGTGGATTTTGGTGCTATTAATCCGATTATTTCATGTTTTGTACTCAGGAGAGCACCAAGAGTCGAAAGAAGCCAAAAATGAGCTAAAAAGGGACAAACACGGACCAAATCGAGAAGATGACATGGCCTAAGCCTTGCCACACGGGTATCTCACACGCCCGTGGCCTTCAAGGGTATCGACCAAGGTTTTCACGATTCACACGGCCTGGCCATTGAGCCCACATGGCAGTGTGCAATTTAAGGGATCGAACAGGACCTGGTAATCACGTCACACGGGCATGTCCCTTTTTCAAAGAGTTGTATTTTACACGGAAAAGGGTACTTAGGGAGGAAGAAAGCCAATCCAAAGCCTATATAAACACCCTAAGTGTGCCCTAGAAGGAGGCCGCTCTTTCCAGAACTTTTCTGGAATACAGAACCACACGCCAGGAATTACTTGAAGAAAGCCAGACGATCCATCTCAAAAGCTGGAGCTACTTCAAGACTGAAGATCTCTCTCAAAATTCCTTCAGGGGTTTTAGAGTTTTCTTTATGTTTTGTTATTTTCATACTCTTGAGATGTACTCTTATTTTATTATGAACTAAACCCCTTAAATACCTAAGGGGGATAAAACCTATGATGGATCTTGTTATTATTATCTGAACTGTATGATAAATACTTGATTTTTTCTTAATTATGTGTTTTTAATGCTTGAGTTAATATTCTGGGTATTAATTCATGATTTGATGTGCTTATGCAGAGGAGGAATAGACCCTGCCTAAGAGTAGATTTGGCATAATTAAGTGGAGTTGATCGAACACCTAGAAATACGGTTACGAGATTTTGCCGGATTAGGGTGAAACCTAATATGGGAGTCTATAGAGTGATTTACTGCTTCCCTGGGGGTTTTAATTAAGAAAGAAATTTCAATTAATTCAACTGAGGGTTAGACGTTATTAGCCTCGAAAGGGATAATAACATAGGTTAGGGAGTCTCACGGATCAAGTCAAGTGAATAAATCGTCCGGTTCAGAGTCAGATAACAAGTGAAATCTAGGCAGATTCCTCTTTGGGTGTCGTCTTTATCAATTGCTTTTCTTCAAGTCTTTTTCCAAATTTTCTCTTTGCTTTAATTAAATCAGTTAATTAGTTTAAACAATTAGTTAATTAAAACAATCCCTTTTATTCTTAGGCTAGATAATGAAAAGATAGTTACTACTAGTACTTTTGGTTCCCTTAGGTACAATATCCCGATCTTACCATTACTATACTTGTTCGATAGGTGCGCTTGCCTTTTCGTCGTGATAATAGTTAGTCTAGGTTTGATTTTCATTATAAATATTTATTACTTGTTATGAATCACGCGATCATCATGTTTCCGTGTTTGAGCCCTAGAAATTCTTTCTTTTTCTGATCCATAAATCTCTGACTCAAATACTTCTTTCTGA
This sequence comes from Gossypium arboreum, assembly GCF_025698485.1. Taxonomy (NCBI): domain Eukaryota; kingdom Viridiplantae; phylum Streptophyta; class Magnoliopsida; order Malvales; family Malvaceae; genus Gossypium; species Gossypium arboreum. The sequence goes on from NC_069071.1 coordinate 12,265,324, forward strand.
ATTCAGCTTGGAAGAATTCCCATATGACATTCTCCTTCGGCACTACTGAACTTATGGTATTCCACCAATGATAAGTTGTATCTTTTAATAAGGACACGACATATTTCAAACATTCAGCAAGTGTACAAGATAATTTCATCAAAAACCCAGATAGTATTTTCTAGCCAAAACTCAGCCTTTTTCGGATCATTATCTATGGTAGCTCTAAATCCTTCCACCCCATGCTTGTGGATTTTATCTATCGGAGGCTTACCAATTCTAACAGATTCAGCACCTTGTGGTACCTCAGGAATTGGTTGGGGAGCAGGTGGGGAAGGTCGTTGTACAGCAGGGTTTGTTCTCATATACTGAGTAAACCATTCATTCATCATTTGAAAGAAGGCTTGTTTTGCCTCCTCACTTTGGCCCTCATACACGGGCCTTTCACTACCAGACGCAGATGCGACTCTTTGAATGAAGCTGAAGCATTGCTCTTAGCTTCCTCAGATTTAGCTCTAGTTCGGTTGGATAACATTACTATATGGAAAACATATTTAAAAATGATCAAGAGTCATCACACTATCACAATTTATATAATGGCATGTATAGCTAAACTCGTGTTTGCTACGTCAAATTTGAGAATCAGCTAAACCGTAGCTCTGATATCACTAATGTAACACCCCTAACCCGTATCTGTCGTCAGAACAGGGTTTGAAAGCATTACCAAAACATTCAGAAATATTTACAGATAAATCATGCAAATTAATATTCATTAACTGAGATTATTCGAAACGTCCCTTAAATGGACCCTCGAGGCCCAATACGAGCTTTAGAAATGAGTTGGGACTTAATCAAAAACTTCAAGAATTTTTTGCGACTGTTCAAAATTTTTCCAAGGTGTGGGGCTCACACACTCATGTGGTCCAAGGGACACACTCGTATGACACTGGGACACGCCCGTGTTAAAGGCCGTGTTCAACCTCGTGTAGCTCTCTCATTTGCACCCACGACCATGCCACATGCCCATGTGCTAGGCCGTGTGGTAAATTAATTTAATTCGAATTAGGTGTAGGCTTCACACGGCCAAGACACATGCCCATGCTCTAGGCTGTGTGGCACACACGGCTGAGACACACCCGGTGTGCCCAATTTTGAGCATTTTTTTCTCAAAATTAAGGCATAGGGGACACACGGCCTAACCACATGCCCGTGTTGCCAGGCCATGCGTCACACACGGTCTTGATACATGCTTGTGTGTTTACCCGTGTGGAAAAAATGAAGCCATTTCAAGCTTCATTTCTCACCCAAAATTTCACCCAAGACCTGCACTTGAAACACAAAACCAATACTACCCAGTCCAAGCATTCAAATTAAACAAACTTCATCATTCAATAAGGCATATCATTACATGCATATGTGTTTATAACTTACCTTAGTTTAACTAGGGTAATAACAACATTTGCTCACATATATTTAACATAACACATATGTATAGATATATATATATATATATCATTATAACTTACTTAGTAACACCAAAATGAACCATTCCTAGCCATTCCAATGGCTAGGTTATAAAATAACATTTCAAGTCACTATTGGCCAAGTTGTCCTATACATGCCATTATACCAAAATGATTCTACTATATATACCCAAGATAGCTAGTTAATAGTGTGGCGATGCTCCAATGATCTTCCAACCTTCATGAGCCTCCGACCACTATAAAACAAGGGAAAAATAAAAGGAGTAAGCATTACATGCTTAGTAAGTTCGTATAACGGAAACTAAACTTACCACTATTGTTTATTAAATCTAGGCATACAATGTTATGTTTCCATCCATTTGGCTAAATTTCCTAATCACATACATTCAATCAAACATGTTAGTCACCAAAGTCTTCATATCAATAAAGTAACATAAATGAGCTCATGATGCAATACTCTTTCAAGACATTATCAAATCATCTCCAAGTTCCCATGCCATGTTAAGAATTAAATGTCCATTGAATCCGTGAATTTCGATTGATGCTCAAGTAGTACACTTGAAGTGTACGATTCAATAATTCCGTCAATTTCTTATTCAAGGGTATACATTAAGGCACTTAACGAAGAAACACTCTTTCGAGCCACATATCGTATAACAAGATTACCAGTCTAGGCTAAATCCTTTATATAACGTATTCTCAACGAGTTTAATTAGGGTTACCAGTCCAGGCTAAACCCTAATCATAACGTATGCTCAAGAGGTATTATATCGGGATTACTCGTCCAGGCTAAATCTCTTCTATAATAAGGTCATTGGGATTACTCGTCCGAGCTAAATTCTATCCATAACAAATGCAAGACCCTATTTATGTCGGGAAAGCACATACTATTATCGGAATTCAACATCCAATCAGGACTTAACCCATTTTTCACCATTTTCAAGCATGTATCAAATTTCTCATGATAGCATTCAAGTAATGTACATCAATATAAATCACATTCCATCGAACACAACATTCAATCAAACATATTTACATGCCAGATTAAGTACACAAACTTACCTCGACACTTGTTCGCGTAATAATCTACTAATCTGAAATATTTTCTTTTCCTTGATCTAGCCTCGAGTTTGTGTTTTTTTGATCTATAAAAATGAATTTAACCATCAATTTCATACATTTCATGTTTAAATGGACTCAATTTACGTCCTAGGAAAAATTACCATTTTACCCCTAACTTTTCCATAAATTTCGATTTTGTCCCTAGGCCGGGAAAATAAAACATATGCAAATTACTCGCTATTTCAAGCCTAGTAAAAACCCCATTACAAATTTTACAGCACATGTTGACATAAAATTTCAAAATTTTTCCTTCAATTTCACAAGTTTACATTTTAATCCCTAAATCAAGTTTTCATCAAAAATCACTTTGTAAAAGTTATTTATCTATCAAGAATCTTTCATTTTCTGCCATAAATTTCTAATTTCCAGCATAATACATCCATGACCCATTCTCATACCTTGATAACTTTTCAAATTAATCCCTTAAATAGAGAGATTAGGCTATCCTGATTTCAAAAATACCAAAATTACTAAAAACGGGACAAGAGAACTTACCTAATTAGGCCTTGAAAGTTTCTTTTCTCTCTCCTAGGGTTTCCATGTATTTTTAAGGTTGAAGATGACAAAATAAGATGATATTTATTTTATCTTCTTTTAATTAATTAAGTATTTTAGTATTTCCAATTTAGTCATTGCCCTTTTTCTATAATTCCATGGATGAGTCACCAAGAAAAATCTACATACTTTTCTTAATGGTCTAATTACCATATAAGGACCTCTAGTTTTGAATTCCATAGCTATTTGATCCTTATAGCTACTAGAATTCAACTTTAGTATTTTATGCGATTTAGTCCTTCTCATAATTAGGCACTAAATCGATAAAATTTTCGTATCACAATTTTCACACGACATATGTACCATATTATGGACCATATAATGATGTAACAATAAACCTTGTTTTTGGGTTGGACTGTGGTCCCAAAACCACTGTTCCGATTTCACTGAAAAATGGGTTGTTATAAGCTATTAATGAACAGCAACACATGCCAAAAACTCAGCCACAGCACCAGAAACACGGTAACCCCTAGTGACATGCTTTGTATCCTTTATATTCCTAAGGCTCAAACGGGATCCAAAAGTTGTCGAAACTTCATTGGATATTTCTGTAGAGCCGTAATATCATAATACAACATTTAAATTCAAGTGTATTAAAACTTATAATTAAATGTACGAACTTACCTCGACCACAAACGAAGATATACGATCGGCTAATCCAACACTTTTTCCTTTCCCCGATCTAAATCTGTACGATGCTTTTCTTGATTTAAATAATCAAATTTAATTCATTTAAAACAAATCACTCTATTCAATTGAATCCAAAAATTATATTTTTGGAAAAATTACATTTTTTCCTTATAATTTGATATTCATTTCAATTTAGTCCTTAATCTTATAAAATGAAATTCATGCAATTTGGTGCCAACCCACTATAGCTCAATTTTACTTGGATCCTTAGCAAGCTTTACATTTCATTTTTTTCATAGTTTCAGCATGAATATTACACATTTCATAAATTAATCCCTATTTGATAAATTCTTCAAAAATCACATAACAAAAGTTGTGTAACTAAAAACAACCATTTATTTTCTTCCCTTAAACATCACAAACAACACATATAAATTCATGGTAAAATCCTATACTTTTAATAGTTTTTCAAATTAGTCCCCGGGCTAGTTAGATTAAGCTACAACGACTCCAAAAACATAAAAATAAATGAAAACAGGACAAAAATGCACTTACGTGCACAATAAGAGATATGGCTGAATGTTGAAGCTAAAAAATGGTGATGTTTCTCCTTAGAAAATCGGGTAGGAGAAGAAGATGGACAAAATTTTGGTTTTTTTTTGCTTATTTTGGTTTTATTAATAAAATTACTTATATAACCTGTATTAATCATATTAATGATGCCCATATTTGTCCACTACTTTTATTAATGGTCTAATTACCATTTAAGGCCACCCACATTCCATATTTATAGCAATTAGACACCCTTTACTTATAGAACCCAAATTTTGCATCTTATTCAATTTAGTCCTTTTTATCAAATTAAGCATGCAAATGATAAAATTTCTTTGCAAACTTTTTATACGACACTACTAACATGCTATGGACATTAAAGTATTAATAAAATAATTATTTTGATGTCAAATTTGTGGTCCCAAAACCACTGTTTTGATTTCATTAAAAATAGGCTGTTACAAAAGGAGTTATTGACATTTATGGCAAGATCTTGGGTGACCAGATTTGCAACATTCCTATCATCCTAATGGCCCTAAAGATAGTTTGGTTTGGTTTCATAGTATTACAGTTTTTTCTCTACGAAGTTGGCTTATTCTTGGCTTATCCTCCAAAGAGTAGGCATAGGGCCTCATTGTCTTTTTTGGAAAGTTATTTGGAAGTTAAAAACTCCTCCCAAGGTACGGGTGTTCACTTGGAGATTAGGCCACGACACCATTCCCACAAACAACAAGATTGTTTCCATTCGGCTAAATACAAACTCTAGGTGCCAGCGTTGTGAGGCTGAGAAAGAGACTTTCTCTATGCCATTAAAGACTACCCGTCGGCTCGTGCTTTCCCCTATTGTAGTGGTCTAGATGACAGGTTGATTAGTAGTATCTTTGATCATTGTATTGAATTGCTGGAAGATTAAATGAGGCTACTAGATAAGAAGACATTGGAGGACTTCATCACCCTTTTGTGGAACAATTGGAACAACAGGAATAACTTTATTTTTTGGGGCAAGGAAGATGTGGCGTGTGTGATTTGGGAGAGAGCCCTCACCTTGAGCAATGACTTTTGGGTTCACAACTTCAACCATAAGCCTATTATTCCTTTTACCCTTACTTGTAAAAATTGGAAGAAGCTAAAGAGTGGTTTTGTAAAGGTTAACATCAACGCCACTGTTTCTAATGAGATAATGGGGTATTGGGTTATCGTGATAGATACAAAGGGGTTCATGGTGGGCAATTGTAGGGGCTGTAAAGATATGGTGTTGGCCAGCAAATGGGTTGAGTTGGTGGCTCTCGAAGAAGGGATGCAACTGGCCAAGAGCTTAAACTTCCAAAAAGTTATCTTTGAATCTAGCAATGCCAGCCTTATAAATAGAATTAAAAGAAATGGCAGGGACATAACGATTATGGGTCAGTATGTGCATGAAACAGGCATAAATTTGAAGAAATTTGCTTTGGTCGATGTGACGTGGGCCCTTAGGAGTTGTAATGAAATCCTTGACTTCATTTGTAACTTTGTTTTACATAACAATTGTTTTTGGTTGTTTAACATGAATTATCCAAAGGAAATTCATTAATTTGTAATTTTTGATGCGGTTAATGGAGAATAGACCTGTATTGGTCTTTTTTGTTCAAAAAAAAATAATTAATTATGGATGAATGGTTGATTTTGCAATAGTGGTATTAAATGTGCAAAAATTAAATTTGTATTGGAAAAAATGGTAAGTGAGTTTTTGGGTGGTGTTGTGCTATTTAATTTTTGCATATGTACCAAAATTTTTGACCATGTTATGTTGAAGTTACAATTGGTAATTTATTATGGGAAATTGGCAAATGAATTGCTTGATTTAATTAGATATTAAATGCTATGTTACATGTTACACATAAGCATCTTGTCACATTAAATTGAGCACACTAATGATTGATTTATATGTTATGTTTGCTTGAATATATTAGCAACTTGCATGGTAGATCCATTAGATTTGTGGCTATTCACCTTTATTTGTGACATTGTGAGCATACAGCTCTAGATGGACTGATTTCTTTGGAGTAGATAAGGGAATGTTAAGCATGAGTCTCCACTCAATGGGTTATTTGAGGCGCTATAAGGGAGTGCGTGCTTTGGCCCACTCAACTCAGTGGGCTATATTTGATATTTTTGGGAGTTCAGAGATCTATTTATCCGATGTATGATCACCCGATTAAGCCACGAAATGTGTATGCCAATGTATTTATGTGTGATTGTTGTTATATAAATTGATGATTGAATCCCATGAATAAATGATTTTTGGTATTGAAAATGCTTATGGAAAATTTAATTAACATGTTTCATTATTTTGGTTGATAATTGGTGATTGATTCGCTGTGAATTAAGCATGAATTGGATGTTAATTTACTTGTTGTTTTTATCAACATTCACTAAGCTTTTAAAAGCTTAATCCCTTACATTAGTGCAGATATTCGTCGAGATTGAGGAGTTAAGGAGCCGAGCAAGAGAGTTCCAAGAGATTTAGGCTTAGTAGCGACTTTATTACGCATTTTAAGGATTGTAGTTAGGCATTGTGGAACTCCCGAGAATTAGTTTGATTTTGGTTATAAATGGACTTTGGACATTAGACATTTATATTGGATGGTTTTACAATAATTTTGAGGCATGTTTGAGTTTAATTATTAATTTATTTACAGTGTATTGTTGCTTGATAACACGGGGATTGGTAACATGGTTGTGAAGCATGAAATTTATACTAACGATTGTTTAAATGAAGCTTCCATGGTGTAGTTTACTAACGACTAAGGTACGCCACTTGTTTGATTTAATCGGTGTTTGATATGCATGAAATTAATTGCCTAATTCTATTTAATTGAGGCTTAATTGATGTTGTTTGAATATGTATGTTATTTAATCATAGTTAAATCGAGTTAAATGATTTTTTCACAAAAACTAGGTGCAGTGGTTTTTACATGGGCGTGTGCCTGTCCACACTGGCATGTTAGAGGTTGTACACAGCGTGTGGGTAAGTGACACGGGCATGTGGAAACTAAAGCTATCATACATGGGCATGTGTAATCTGCCTAGAAGTTTTTTGCAACATGAACATGGTCATTTAATGACACGGTCTAGGCGACACGGCCGTGTGGGTTTTGGGGGTTTGAATTTTTGTCTTTTTAAATTGTTATTCTAATTTATTTAAGTTACGATTTAGTCTTGAAAATTAATTAGTCTAATTAGCCCTAGATGATAAGAAAACTTGGTAAAAATTTACGATTAGTCTCATAATCTATAAAATTCGATAGAAACACAATTAATTTCTAACTCAGAATGGGTCCTAATAGTTTGTATTTTTTACAATTTAGTCCCTGATAGTAAAAATTGAATTAGGCATAGCAAACGAACTCAGTTTAAGATGAAAGTTTTAGGCTTGCATAATTTTGACTAAAAAAAGGTTGATAAACATTTAGATCTGAAATTGAGATAGTCTTGCCATAGGTGGTAAAATGACAAAAATGCCCTTACGTTAAATTACCTACGAAAAGTTTAAAATTGGTTCATAATTTGCTTCCGCGTTAATAAACAACTAATAATCAGATAAGATTAAGGTGTTATAAGGTTAGGGTATGTCTTAGGTGGTCATTAGCTAGAGAGTCACTTAGGTGGCTTATGTAACTCTTCGAATTTTGGCAATATTGAAAATGGGCTATTACAAGTTCCCCCCAAAGGAATTTTTACCCCCGAAAATCTTACCAGAAAGTAGGTTCGAGTATTGTACTTTCATAGCTTCCTTTGGTTCCTAGGTAGCTTCCTCAATTTTGTGGTGTTGCTAGAGAACTTTAACTAAAGATATACGTTTATACGTTTATTTCTTAACTCTTTAACTTCTAGAGCTAAAATTCTGATCGGTTCTTCACTATATGACATATCTGGCTAAATCTCAATATCAACTGGTGAAATCACATGTGAAGGGTCTAATCGATACAACCGTAACATCAATATATGAAATATGTTAGGTATTTTCTTTAACTCTGATGGTAAAGCCAAACGATAAGCCACTGACCCAATCCCCTCGATGATCTCATATGACCCGATGAATCACGGAATAAGCTTCCCTTTTTGTCCACAACAGAGAACTTTTCTCTAAGGTGATAGTTTTATAAATGCTCTATCTCTGACTTAAAATTAAATATCTTTTCTACTAAAATTTGCATAAGATTTCGGATGATCTGAAGTAGCTTTCAAACTATCATGTATTACTTTGACCTTATCTTCAATTTCTTGAATCAAATGAACACGAAATAACTTTTTCTCATCGAACTCAATCTAGTATAAAGGAGTTCGAGATTTTTGACCATACAAAGCTTCGTACGATGCCATTTTAATGCTCGCCTGATAACTGTTATTGTAGGCGGATTCAACCAGCTGAAGAAATTTCTCCCAGTTACCTTCGAACTCAAAATACAACATCGGAGCATATCTTCGAGTACCTGCGTAACAACCCATTTTTAGTCAAATCGAAATAGTGGTTTTGGGATCACAAATCTGAAGTTGAAATAATTATTTTTTTATTATTTTAATGTTTACAGCATGATATGATGTTGGTGTGAAATTTTCGTTAAGAAATTTTATCGTTTGAATGCTTAATTTGATAAAAAGGACTAAATCGCGTAAAGTGTAAAACTTGTGTTCTATTAGTTAAAAGTGTTAAATAGCTATGGAATCTTAAATTAGTGGTCTTTAACTAGTAATTAGACCATTGGTTGTTTAAGTGGACATTTATGGACATTATTATTATATGTTTTAATGTTTAAGTAAAGGGTAAATAGGTAATTATTAAAATAAGTCAAAATTAAAGAAAAGAAAATGGCTATCATCTTTTTCATTCTATCTTTCCATAACTGAAATAGCGATTTTTGAAGAAGGGAGCTTCGGTTTTTCATTTTGCTACATGCACGGTATGTTTTAAATTCCGTTTTTAATGATTTCTATGTTTTTGAGATTATTGCAGCTTAATCTAGCAAGCTCAGTGACTAATTTAATAAATTTTAAAGGTTTAGGGTTTTTCCATTGATGAATCTATGTGTATTTTGATGTTTGATGATAGAAAATGTATGCTTGTTGTTAGATAAACAACATTTGTAAAGTGATTTTTGACAAAATTGTCATTTAGGGATTTAATTGAGAAATGTTGAAATTTTGTGGTTAAATTATGAAGTAAGTGAAAAATATGGGCTACTAGAGACTTAATTGAAATTCGTCTAGCATGGGTATAGATTGAATTGCATGAATTTGTATTTTTATGAGATAAGGACTAAATTGTAAAAATGTTGAAATATTAGGTGCAAAAGTGTAAAGTTGCTATAATGTGTATTTTGGACTAAATTTTATTGATTAATGATTAAATAAGCTAAATTTGATATTATATAGATCAAGAAAAGTGAAATTCTGATTTAGATTAAGGGAGAAACAAGGTGTTGGATTAGTTGAAACAAGGTGTTGGATTAGTTGATCTACTTTGTCATTTTTACATTCGATGTAAGTTCATATGTTATAAGCATTGTTATATTTATGTTTTAAATGCTTTAATATTGCATAAATTGTGAATACGATTTATATTTATGTTTTAAATGCTTTAATATTGTATAAATTGTGAATACAATTTTGCAGACATATTCGACAACGATTCGACAAATGTGAAATCCCGATTGAACCTTAGGAATAGATTAGGATACAAATGACATGTCATTAGGGATTATGTAATTTGGGTGCTGGTCCGTACGTCCTTTCGGAGGCTGAGTTATCCGGCATGTGTTGCGGATACTCGTCAGCTTGTGTAAGCGGCATTGTGTAGCTTCATCATGACCGTCAGCTTGTGTGAGCAGACCCGTTGATAGCTCGAGAGTGAGCATTATATGATATGAGATTGAGATATCTTCAGCTATATATGTGGCACTTAGGGCGCGAGTTTCCCATGTATCCTATAGTATTTCGAATGGTTCAACGGGTATATGAAATATAGGGATGAGTATGAGATTGATACGAGATGGTACAAGTATGTACATGAACCATATAAGTTTTAAATCGAAGAAACTTGTGAAGTTCACATCTAACTTTATGATTGAATATTTGATAGGTTTGTGTATTTATATAATTTGTATATTCATTTGACCAAATGTTTGAATTTTATACGAGCTTACTAAGCTTTATAGCTTACTCTATTTATTTTTTGTGTTTTATAGTGAAATCAAAGCTAGCTCGGATTTGGGAATTGTCGGAGACCTCATCACAGTATCAAGCTATCAATTTGGTAATTTAGAATCTCTATTTTTGGGATATATGGCATGTATAGGAGCTTTGGTCATTTTGGTATATATTTTGGTAACGAATTTAGCCATTTGAATTGGCTTGTAAATGATTTGTGTTTGGTTTTGTTTGTAGCCATGTGAATTGGCTTATTTTGGCATGCTTGGTGATGTATATATATGTGCTAATGGCCTTGGTTATGTGATTGGTATTTGTTATATAAATGCTTGTGGTGAAAAGTTGAATTGTGAGATATGGCATGTTTATGGGAATAGTCATGTAATATATGTTTGAAAGTGACCATATGGATGTTTTATGAATATGTGTGATGGCCCTAATTTGACCCTAGTCAGGAAGTGGTTTCGAGACCACAAAACCGAGTCACGAAAATAGTTAAATGTTATATTCTATGTTCATTATATGTGAAAGTGCATGTGTGAAAGTATTGTGTCTTAATGTTGTCATTTGAATGTGGAATTAGCTAAAAAGGACTTGTTTGAAAAACTTTGAAAATGTGATAGGTGAATGTTCAAGTGATTAATTTTGTAAATTACTAAAGTATAGGATTTGCATGTCTATTTTACCACTTTATTTAAGTGTACGGTAGTGGGTTGGTTTAATGCATCATGTGCATAATAATAATAATAAATTATAAACTTAAATTGTGGTATAAAATAATATATGTTATTTTATAACATAAAATGTGGTGATAAAAACAAAGTGGAGCTTTATTTTTTTCTATCACTTAGCCGAACTAAAGAAAATAAAAAGAAGAAGTGAAGCTCTTGCATATTCGGTCATTTGAGGGAGATAAATTCAAGGTAAGTTCATGGTAGTTTGGTTGAAAATTCATGTTTTTGAGTTCCTCTCTTGGTTCTACTTTAAACCCATGAATTAATTTGTTAAATGTTGGTTAATTGTGCATTCGGTCATAATAGGAAATTGCAAAAATTTTGTATTTGATGATAGAAATTGATGAATGAAAGTTTGATGGACTATAATGTTAAAATCCATGTGATTGTAAGTTTATAAGTTTAAATTTTGAAATTTGAACTATGTGTGGCTCAATTGCTTGGAATGGGCATTCGCCTATAGTTTGAAATGCAAAGAAATTTTGATGTTGGATGTTTTAAATGATTTAGATAGTTATAAATTAAGTTTGAAGTTGGTAAAATTGAATAATTGTGGCTTAATTTTTAATGGCAATTGGCTATTATGGTGAAATGCAAAGTTAATATTTAGTTGCTAGTATTTATATGTGTGTTAGCCGAATTTGAACTTGAATAATGATTTGAGCAAATGTTGAGTATTAAAATGTTAGATCGATTGAAATTGAATCATGAATGTGAAATGAGAAGCATAGGTGAAGATGTCATATGTGTATGTGTGTATTCGGTCATGGTGAAAGGTTATATGAATTATGTGAAATACCATTTAGATATGAATGACGAAAGTAACTGTGGTTATGAAATAGTACAATGGCTGAATTCGGTTGAATTAAAGTTGACACTGAAGTATTTAAATGCCTATGTCATATATGTGAGTAAGGGTAAAACCATCGTAAATTAACGATAAGGGTGGGCTATGTGTGGAACCATCTTATAATTGCTAATTTGAACAGTTGTGTGTGAATCATTGAGCATGATGTATTGTATTGAGATTATGCTTAAGTGAAATTATAGATATGTGATGAAATTGATTGGTGATATATATGTTTAAATAATATGAATGCAAAGAGTTGTGAAAGAGTAAATTTGTAGTAAATCTGCTTGGGACAGCAACAGTAACGTGATTTTGGGAAAATCACCATAAATTGTGGGAGTTGAGTTAGAAGCTGAATAAATTATGTAATTAAAGCTTAATGAGTCTAGTTTCAAATGAAATCAGCGAGAACATATTTTGAATTCTGTACAATGAGAAATTTGATTCGTAGTAAAAAGTGGTCAGATTAGTCAAACAGTGAAACAGGGGAAACTTTAAGAAAAATCTGGTATTGATTGGCCAAACCAAAAATTCTGACAATTTTATGGATAGAAGATATATGAGTCTATTTTCAGGGAAAATTAACAGAAATTGATTTGGAGTTTTGTAACTCCATTTATAAATAATTTAGTGACTATTGCTCAGGAAGACAACTTATAGTGAATTTGTGATTATGTGGTAAACATTGATAAAAATTGTTAATTAGTTGCTTATTGTTTTCTTATAAACTTACTATGATCTATATGTGTGAAAGTCGAATATATATATATATTATATTTTTGAAGTAATACTTGAATAGTCGAATAATGACTAGTTTAAAATTGTTGAATTTAAGCTCAAGAGCATAGAGGAGCAAATTCGGATAAGGGGAAAGCTAAAGTAGTTGAATAGCCAACCCCTAGTTGTTCAGAAATACTCGAGGTAAGATTTAAGTATTTAAACATAAGTTATTTTTGAATGAATCATGATATGTCAAGAGAATTTAGCCATACCTTTAGCATAAATACATTTATATATACATGTATAAAGCCGAATGGTATGTATGAAAGTGAAATAAGGAAATTTGTTATGATCATATTGCCGTAAGTTATATTCATGAGATGGAAGATATGTAATGGTAAATTAAGAAGTAATAGTGTGATAGTTATTAAGTGATTATACGTGAATGAAGTCTAAGTGGACTAATGTGATTAACTTGTGTGAAATGCATAAATACAAGAAGTGTATATGTTATGATTTTGTGAAATTTATATTCGAGTTATTATTAGGGCCTATGGCTTAGCAAGCTTTTTGCTGGTGAAATTGTTTTGGGCCATGAGCCTAGTAGGCATAATGCCAGTGAATGAGTTTTAGTGATAAATTCAGGTTTATACCTAGCAGGCCTCGTGCTGGTGATAAGTTCAGGTTTATACCTAGCAGGCTAATTGCTTGGTGAAATAATAAAAGTCTATGAATATGAGATTTATGCTATCGGCATCTAGATTCATTCGATAGATTAAATTGTCCAGTGCGTATAAATTGTTTATGCATATGAGGATAATGTGAATTAAATTATGAAGTGAAACGAGAAGTATATGAAATGTGGTTGTGTATATTTATATTCGCCATTTTGAATTTAGTACATGAAAGTATATGTTATATATATGATTATGATCATTGAAATTATATGTGAATGCGTTGATCTGAATTAATTTTATAAAGTCGAATCAAAGAATTACTTCGAGTCATTTAGATGGTGTGATTATGTAATTCGAACTTTGAATAAATGATAAGTCAATGAAATGGATTTAATGTGGCTATGTATATTCGGCTAATTAATGTTGCATTTCGAATATGTTATATGAGAATAATGTGCATAAATAAGTTTTGTTGTTTAAAATACTTAAGACTTACTAAGCTTAATTGCTTACTGTGATGTTTTATGTTTGTCCTATTTTATAGATCTTGTTTGAAAGCTACGAGCTCGAGGATTTCAAGTCCAAAGTCATCCACACTATCGTCACTGTTTTGGTACTTTTTGATAGTTTATATTTTGAAAGATGGCATGTATAGGCTTGGCGCTCTTTTGAAACAAGTTATAATTTGAAATTGTAAATATTCTAGCCATACGAAAATGGCTTGCTTAATTCCTAAACATGAGTATATGGTTCAATGGACTTATGTGTCGATTATTTTGAAATTTATTAGTTATTTTAATTTGGTTAAAATTCGTTCATGGTTGAAAGATCAAAGAAACTATATTTTATGCATGATTGATTATGAATGGTTTGTCTGATCTGTCTTCTGATAGGTAATACCTTGTGAATCTATTCTGGCAATGGATGAGGGTCATAGGGTGTTACAATATGCACTTGATATGAAATTGAAAGATAAATAATTATACTTGTGTGACTTGAGGATGATGGTATAGAACTGGCATGAATTAAGCTTGGTTGAGATTGACTTGAATGTTTATATGTGCCATGTTTTTGTTCCAATTTGGTTGGTATAGGTGTGTACAAATTTGGGTGGAAATATGGCTTGGTAAATAGCCTATTTTTGTCCACATAGGCAGAGACACGAGTGTGTGTCTTAGCGGTGTATGTCACACGGTCAGGTTACACAGTCGTGTGTCCCTTGGTGTTGAAGTAAAAATCAATTCAGTATGCTCCACACAGTCCAGCAGACGGGCGTGTGACTTGGCCGTGTGGCATAAGTCAGTATACCCTATAGGATTGGCACGGCCTAGCACAAGGCCTGGCATATGGGTGTGTGTGGCCATTTCGAAGGGCACACGGACTGGTCACACGAGCATGTGGTTGGTCGTGTGACCTAAGTCAGAGAGTTACACAGGGTTGGACACGGGTTGGGACACGACCATGTGATTCTATTTCGAATGTCCACACGGCCTATGACACGGGCGTGTCTTTGGCCGGGTGAGAGACATGGCCAGGCCACACAGGCCTGTGTCCACTGTATTTTGAAAAATTTTCTAAGTTTTCTAAAATTTTCTTGAGTTATTGGTTTAGCCCTGAACAACTTTGAATGCATGTTTGGGGCCTTGTAGGCTCGTATTAGGGACAATGTGAATGATGTTGAATGATAATTACATGAAATTTGAAAATATATGCGAACTGTATGTTTAGTTGTATAATATGTTCGGTAATGCTCTGTAACCCTATTATGGCGTTGAGTACGGGTGAGGGGTGTTTCATTTATTAGTATCAGAGCTATGGTTTAGTCTATTCTAGGACTAACGTAGCATGTGTGAGAGTCTAGCTATACATGCCATATATAACTTTTGATAGTGTGGTATCTCCTGACAGTATTAAATCATGTTTTCATATGGTAAATGGATCCCAATCGAGCTATAGTTGATGATGTTGAAAGTAATGCGCTAGCCTCCGTTCATGGATTAACTCAATTGGAGTCGAGACCTATATTGGTTAGTCAGGGAGGAGAGGCTAAGGAAGCCTTCTTTCAAATGATGAATGAGTGGTTCACAGAGCTTTTTTGAATAAATACGACTGCTCAGCAACCTCTACCCCCACCTAATCCCCAACCAGTTCCTGTAGTTCCTTAAGGTTTGGAACCTCTATGATTGAATAAGCTACCTGTTGATAAAACCTAAAGATACGGGGCTGAAGAATTCAGAGCTACTGTTGATGATGACCCTAAGAGAGCCAACTTATGGCTTAAGAATACTATTAGAGTATTTGATGTACTATCCTTCACACTAGCTGAATGTGTAAAATGTGTCGTATCACTTTTGAGGGACACTGCGTATCAATGGAGGAATACTTTAGTATATATGGTACTGAGAGAATGGGTCACTTGGGAATTCTTTCAAACTAAATTCAGAAAGAAATACATCAGCCAATGGTTTATTCATCAGAAGCAAAAAGAGTTTCTAGAGCTAAAATAGGGCCGAATGTCTGTAACTGAGTATGAAAGAGAGTTTGTGAGACTCAGTAAATATGCTCAAGAATGTGTTTCAACTAAAGCAATTATGTGTAAAAGATTCGAAGATAGGTTGAATGAAGATATCAAATTGCTAGTTGGGATTCTAGAGTTGAGAGAATTTGTGGTACTAGTTGACCGAGCTTGCAAAGCCGAAGAACTTGGCAAAGAAAAGAGTAAAACTGATTTCGAGGCTAGAGATTCAAGAAAAAGATCGATGAATAAACCCTATCAATCTTCGTCAAAAAAATCACGAGATTTGTATAGTCGTCTGAATGCTTCAGTGGGATATGCTAACAGAGATCGTGGAAAGCAATATACGAGTTCTAAAGCTTAGGCTACCTTGGTGTCAAGTGTTAGGAGTGCGAGAAACAATAAACCCGAGTGTTAACAGTGTGGACAATGAAATTTTGGAGATTGTTGGATGAATACTAAAACTTATTTTAAATATGGTTCGTTAGATCACTTTATCCGAGATTGCCTTGATTTAGCCGAGAAAGATAAATTTTAGAATGCAAGATCGAGTAACATAGTTGCTAAAGGGAGACCACCTAGAAAAGCGAGTAATATGACTAGTAGCAAAAAAGCAACAAATGACCCCGCTATGAATCCAAGGCTAAAACACCTGCAAGAGCTTACACTATTCGCGCTCGCAAAGATGCGCCATCACTAGATGTTATCACCGGTACATTTTCTCTCTATGACACTGATGTAATTACCTTGATAGATCCTGGATTGACTCATTCATATATCTGTATGAACTTAGTGTCTAGTAAGAGTTTACCTATTAAGTGTGATTAAAGTATTGAACCTGTAACACCCCAAACCCGGCCTGGAAGTTTGGCTCGAACTTGGTGTGTCACATTGAAGTGTTTTTCGAAAACCATGTTTCCATTAAAAACCCTTCTTAATAATTAAAAACTTATACCCTTTTTAAACCTTGTTAGAAAACCTCAGCTGAATAAAATTCTTAACAACTTTGTAAAAATCTTGGTAGTTGTGGAAACTTACTTTAAAAACAATTGCGGTTACGTGATGTTTTGAATAACAGTAGTTGCTTTGGAAAATCATGTTCTAATACTAGCAATTATAAGAACAATAAATAAAATTCCAAATTTGAAATCCGAAAATTGCAACGGCTTTACTACAACCCACATAAAATAATTTAAAGGTAATAATCAAAGCGTAACATAAATAGTGTGTGTGGCTTCCTCCGAGCCCCTAGCAACCCCGATCCATCTAAGGTGGAAATTACGAAAGGTTAATAAGCGGGTGAGTTTACGAAAACTCAGATGAAATCCCTACTATAAAAGGAATAGTCATCATCTAAAAGAATTAAAAGTCTGCCCACCTTACTTACAATTTCAAGTACCAATCGGGTCTTAGCCCATTACAACAAAGCGATTACCGATGGACCTTAGCCCATTACGAATAAGAAACATTATCGAATTGGAACCAAAATGAGAATCGAATCGAATCGATGTGAATCGAATCGAATCAATATTAGTAATAGAATCGAATCGAATCAAAATTAGGTGATGAATCGAATCGAATGTGAATGTAATCCCAACCCAATCCATCGTATACACCCCAGTACCAACCTTACACCATATGGGGAGACAACTCGACCCACCCATCCGCTACACACCACGTAATTTGCGGCATGGTCGCGAGCGAATATCATGACAGAGTCACCAGATCTGAACATTGTGGCGAGCCACGAAATCGAATAATGTGGCAAACCCACCTAACGAATCGTGGCACAAAGCCATAGATAAGCGTAATAACTTCGCACATAGCCATCGTGGCGGTAATATAATCTGGCGCACTGACCTTCGGTAAATATGATCGACACGAGTCGTCAACAAATATGTTAGGCACATAGCTACTGTAAATCGTTTGTACGGGCCATAGTCAAGATGGCACAAAGCCATATTTAGGTTGGCACGAGCCATTAATAACGGGTCTATAATCGCACGAAGCCCACAACAACGGCACACGACCTTCAGAGCGTGATCGACACTTAGCCATCAATCGATCAATGATATTGTGACAGAGTCACCAAATGAATATTGTGGCGAGCCACGAGCAGAATATTTGTGGCATAGCCACCAGAACGCTTCCTCCGTACAAAATCCCAACCCATGCAACATGTTATGTATGCAAAATGTCATGCCCATATTTGAATCAAACAATCACAGTCAAGTCATTCATATCACCAACATATATTCACAATCAAATCCACAAACACACAAATCCAAGTCACCACTTGCCCACAAGGGCAAAAGCAGTTATTTAACACCCTAGGGGCAAAATGGTAATTTTAACCCACAAGGGTATCTCGGTAATTCTACCTTACAGGGGTATCTTGGTATTTCTACCCTACAAGGGTACTTCGATAATTCTACCCTACAGGGGTATTTCGGTAATTCTATCCTATAAGGGTATTTCAGTAATTCTACCCTATAGGGGTATTTCAGTAATTTCACAATTGAAGGTAAAACGGTAATTCTATAAATCGAGGGTAAAATGATAATTTTGTAAACTGAGGGTAAACCAGTAATTCTGTAAATCAAGGGTAAAACGGTAATTTTACAAATCGAGGGTAAAACGGTAATTCTGTAAATCGAGGGTAAAACAGTAATTCTGTAAATCGAGAGTACTTTGGTAATTTTACAAGTCGAGGGCATTTCAGTAATTGGTAAACTAAAGTATTCTAAACATGGATAACAATACGAATGGGCTTAAAGCCTATTATCATTAAAATAGGCCCACACGCTCGTGTGGCCCTTTTAGCCCAAACCTAGCCACAGATATGCGATTCACCTAGCCTAGTCCAATATTTACTACACAATCAAACAACTTATCCAATTGGGCCCGTAGGCCCATTGGGCCCACATGGCCCCTTTCGGCCCATCGCGGCCCGAAGTAGCCATCCAACAACAAGAGTAGTGATAAATACACACTTAATTGGAGACTAGAGTTAATCCACGCTCCGAGCACTCTTAGCCGACGCCCAGCCCAAACGAGCACGCCATAAAGAGAAAGGGATCAGCCAAGAAAGGTACCTTTACTCTCCTCATGGTTCTCTCTATTTAAAGCCAGCTTCCCATCCACTCTTATGTTAGCTTCTCGATATGGGATCCCTCCAACATCAGAGTTTAAATTCAACACCAACTCTTGCCGCCCCCTGTTAGCAAAATAAATGCTCTTTGCTTGCCATGGGATTCGAACCCATGCCTCCCCTCAAATGCTCCACACGCCACTTGCCACTAAGCCATAAGGTTTTTTTGTGTCACAATTTCTCCAACAATATTCTTAAGGCCTACCTACTACACCCAGGGTTTGATTCACCTTAAACCAAATTTTTGCTAGAGTCCGTGTTTAAACCGGGACTTCTCCAACACTTCTCAACACACTTAACCACTAAAACAAGCCTTTATTAACGAAATTTGCATGCACAACAGAATATTATAAGCTGCCTTCAATCGCTCCCATGCTCAAGACCTAAAATTTCTAGGCCCAAATTCAGGGTGTTACAGAACCCCTTAGGCAAATATGTCCTAGTTGATAAAGTTTGCAAGAACTTTCCTTTAATGACTTGGGGTTACTATTTTTCGAAAAATTTGATGTTATTACTGTTTGATGAATTTGATGTAATTCTGGTATGGATTGGTTGATATTGCATGATGCTGTTGTGAATTGTATACGAAAGACTATTGAATTGAAATGTCAGAATAGTGAAATCCTTCGAATTGAATCAGATGAGTCGAGTGGATTACCTATTGTGATATCATCAATGTTAGCTTAGAGATATGTGAGGAAAGGTTGCAAAGCTTATCTTGCTTATGTACTGGATACAAAAGTGTCTGAATCGAAGATTGAATCAATATCAGTGGTATGTGAATATCTGGATGTGTTTCCAGAAGAGTTGTCTGGGTTGCCACTGATTAGAAAAGTTGAGTTTGCTATTGAATTAGTACCGGGAACATCACCAATATCTATAGCTCCGTACAAAATGGCTCCGACAGGAGTGAAAGAATTGAAAGCTCAGTTGCAAGAGATAATAGATAGAGGTTTGGCAGGACCTAGTTTTTCGCCCTGAGGTGCTCTAGTGTTGTTCGTAAAGAAGAAAGACAGATCGATGAGACTTTGTATTGATTATCATCAGCTCAACAAGGTTACGATAAAGAATAAATGTCCTTTACCGAGAATTGACGATTTATTTGATCAGTTGAAAGGAGCAACAATATTTTCATAGATTGATCTGAGATTTGGCTATTATCAATTGCGAGTTAAAGATTTAGATGTTCTGAAAATTGCATTCGAAACAAGGTGCAGGCATTATGAATTTCTTGTCATGCCTTTTGAAATAACTAATGCTCCTGAAATGTTTATGGATTTCATGAATCGGATTTTTAGACCATATTTAGATAGATTTGTTGTTGTATTCATTGATGACATTCTGATCTATTCTCAAGATGAATCTAAGCATGCTGAACATTTGAGAATTGTGCTACAAACATTGAGAGACAAGCAACTATTCTCTAAATTCAGCAAATGCAAGTTTTGGCTATGAGAGGTAGGATTTTTGGGGCATGTTGTTTTCGCAGAAGGGATAGAGTTGATTCACGCAAAATTTCAATAGTTGTTGATTGGAAACCACCAAGAAATGTATCTGAAGTTAGAAGTTTTCTAGGACTACTTGGCTATTATTGGCATTTTGTCAAAGGATTCCAGATGATTGCTACACCGATGACTAGATTTCTATAGAAATATGTTAAATTCGAGTGGTCTGAGAAATATCAGTAGAGTTTTGAACAGTTGAAAGCATTGTTAACTGAGGAACCAATTTTGGTTCAACCTCAGTTGGGGAAAGAGTTTGTATTTTTTAGCAATGCATCATTGAACGGTTTGGGTTGCGTTTTGGTGCAAGAGGGTAAAGTGATAGCTTATGCCTCCAAGCAGTTGAAACCACACGAAAAGAATTATCCGATGCATAATTTAGAATTGGCTGCTATTGTTTTCTCATTGAAAATTTGGCGACATCATTTATATGTGAAAAGTGCCATATTTTTACCGATCACAAGAGCTTGAAGTATATAATGACTTAGAAAGATTTGAATTTGCGACAATGAAGATGGCTCGAGCTATTGAAAGATTATGAGTTAGTGATTGATTAACATTAGGGGAAAGCGAATGTAATTGCGAATGCATTGAGTAGAAAATATTTATTTTCTTTGCAAGCGATGAATACAGAGTTAACTTTGTCTGATGATGGTTTGATTTTGGCTGAATTAAAAGCTAGACCGTTATTTCTTTAACAAATTTGTGAAGCTCAAAAGTGTCATAATGATTTGCAAGAGTGCAATTCGAGTCGACTACTGATTCATACTATCAAATTGGATCTAATGATTATTTAGTGTTTCAAGTTATTATTTGTGTACCAAAGAATTCCAAGCTCATTCAAAAAGTTTTACACAAAGCACACAGTGGTTATTTATTTGTACATCCGGGGAGTACAAAAATGTATAATGATTTGAAACAATTGTATTGGTTGTCGGGAATGAAATGAGACACTTTAGAGTTTGTGTCGAGATGCTTAGTTTGTCAACAAGTTAAAGCCGAACATCAAGTGCCTTCAGAATTACTACAGTCGGTGATGATACTAGAGCGGAAATGGGATAGAGTTATGATGAATTTCGTATAGAGATTACCTCTGTCTCCGAAAAAGAAAGATGATGTCTAGGTTATCGTTGATCGATTGACAAAGTCTACACTTTTCATTCCAGTACGTACCAACTTTTCACTTGATAGATTAGCTGAGTTGCACATCTCTGAGATCGTTAGATTGCACGGGGGTACCAGTTTCTATTATTTCAAATAGAGACCCAAGGTTTACATCGTGATTTTGGAAGAAATTGCAAGAAGCTTTAGGTACACGGTTACATTTTAGTACTAGTTTTCATTCGTAAACCGACAGTTAGTCTGAGAGAATAATTCAGATTATTAAAGATATGCTTTGTTGTTGTGTTTTAGAGCTTGAAGACAATTAGGAAAAATATTTACCATTAGTTGAATTCGCATATAATAACAGTTTTCAATCAAGCATAAAGATGGCACTGTATGAAACTTTAAATGGTCACAAATGTCGAACTCCATTGTACTGGACCGAGCTTACTGAGAAAAAGATTCACAGGGTTGATTTAATTAGAGACACCAAAGAGAAAGTGAAAGTAATTCACGACAGTTTGAAAGCATCTCCAGATCGGCAAAAATCGTATGCAGATTTGAAACGCAAAGAAATTGAATTTCAGACAGACGACAGAGTATTTCTGAAAGTATCTCCGTGGAAGAAAATCCTTCGATTTGTTCGTAAAGGAAAATTGAGTCCACATTTTATTGTGCCGTATGAGATCATTGAAAGAATAGGGCCAGTGGCATATCGGCTAGCTTTACCTTTAGAATTAGAAAAGACCCAAAATTTATTTCATGTGTTGATGTTACGATGGTGTTGATTAGATCCATAGCATGTAATCTCTTCGGCAGAGATTGAAATTTAACCTGATATGACATATAACGAATAACCGATCAGAATTTTAGCTCGAGAGGTTAAAGAGTTGAGAAATAAAAACATAGCTTTGGTGTGAGTTTTGTGGGAACGTCACAAGGTCGAAGAAGCTACATGGGAACTCGAGGAAGCTATGAGAAAACAGTACCCTAATCTCTTTTCTGGTAAGATTTTCGGGGATGAAAATTCCTAAGGGGGAGAGTTGTAACAGCCCACTTTTAGTCAAATCGGAACAGTGGTTTTGGGATCATGAATCCAAAGTCGAAATAATTATTTTATTATTATTTTATTATTATTTTAATGTTTACATCATGATATTATGTTTGTGTGAAATTTTCGTTAAGAAATTTTATGGTTTGAGTGCTTAATTTGATAAAAAGGACTAAATCACGTAAAGTGTTAAACTTGTGTTCTATTAGCTAAAAGTGTTAAATAGCTATGGAATCTTTAATTAGAGATCCTTAAGTATTAATTAGACCATAGGTTGTTTAAGTGGACATATATGGACATTATTACATGTTTTAATGTTTAAGTAAAGCATAAATAGGTAATTATTAAAATAAGTCGAAATTAAAGAAAAGAAAATGGCTATCATCTTTTTCATTATATCTTTCCATAATTGAAATAGCCATTGTTGAAGAAGGGAGCTTCAGTTTTTCATTTTGCTATATGCATGGTTTGTTTTAAATTTTATTTTTAATGATTTCTATGTTTTTGAGATCGTTGCAGCTTAATGTAGCTAGCTCAGGGACTAATTTGCAAAATTATTAAAGGTTTAATGTTTTTCCATTGATGAATCTATGTTTATTTTGATGTTTTATGATAGAAAATGTATGCTTGTTGTTAGATAAACAACATTTGTAAAGTGATTTTTGACAAAATTGTCATTTAGGGATTTAATTGAGAAATGTTGAAATTTTGTGGTTAAATTGTGAAATAAGTGAAAAATATGGGCTTCTAGGGACCTAATTGAAATTCAGCTAGCATGGGTATAGATTGAATTGCATGAATTTGTATTTTTATGAGATAAGGACTAAATTGTAAAAATGTTGAAATATTAGGGGCAAAAGTGTAAAGTTACTATAATTTGTATTTTGGACTAAATTGAATTGATTGATGATTAAATAAGCTAAATTTGATATTATATAGATCAAGAAAAGCAAAATTAGACTTTAGATCGGGGGAAAAACAAGGTGTTGGATTAGTTGATCTACTTTGTCGTTTTTACATTCGAGGTAAGTTTGTATGTAATAAGCATTGTTATATTTGTGTTTTAAATGCTTTAATATTGCATAAATTGTGAATACGATTTTGCAGACATATTCAAAGATGAGTCGTCAAATGTGAAATCTCGGTTGAACCTTAGGAATAGATTAGGATACGAATGACATGTCATTAGGGATTATGTGATTTTACTGCTGGTCCGTACGTCCTACCGGTGACTGAGTTATCCAGCATGTGTTGCAGGTACTCGTCATCTTGTGTGAGCAGCATCGTGTAGCTTCGTCATGACCATCAGCTTGTGTGAGTAGACCTGTAGCTACGACTATATAACTGGCACTTAAGGTGTGAGTTTCTAGGGTATCTGATAGTTTTTCGAATGGTTCAACGGGTATATGAAATATATGGATGAGTATGAGACTGATACGAGATGGTACAGGTATGTACATGAACATTATATGTTTTAAATAGAAGAAACTTGTGAAGTTCACATCTAAACTTGTGATTGAATATTTGATAGGTTTGTGTATTTATATAAGTTGTATATTCATATGACCAAATGTTTGATTTGTATATTTTTTGTAATTTGAGTTATTTTCATACAAGCTTACTAAGCTTTATAGCTTACTCTATTTATTTTCTATGTTTATAGTGAAATCAAAGCTAGCTCAGATTCAGGAATCGTCGGAGACCTCATAACACTATCAAGCTATCACTTTGGTACTTTTAAATCTATGTTTTTGAGATATATGACATGTATAGGAGCTTTGGTCATTTTGGTCTATATTGTAGTAATGAATTTAGCCATTTGAATTGGCTTGTAAATGATATGTGTTTGGTTTTGTTTATAGCCATGTGAATTGGCTTATTTTGTCATGCTTGGTTATATATATATGTGCTAATGGCCTTGGTTATGTGATTCGTATTTGTTATATAAATGCTTGTGGTGAAAGGTTGAATTGTGAGATATGGCATGTTTATGGTAATAGTCATGTAATATATATTTGAAAGTGGCCATATGGATGTTTTGTGAATATGCACTTGATATGAAATTGAATGAAAAATAATGATACTTGTGTGACTTAAGGATGATGGTATAGAATTGGCATAAATTAAGAGATTGATTTGAATGGTTATATGTGCCATGTTTCTGTGCCAATTGGGTTGGTATAGGTGTGTACAAATTTGGGTGGAAATATGGCTTGGTAAATAGCCTATTTTTGTCCACACGGGCAGAGACACAGGAGTGTGTCTCAGCCGTGTGAGACACATGGTCTGTAACACCCCGAACCCGAGACCATCGCCGGTGTCAGACACGAGGAGTTAACAAGCCAAGTCCACATATTTTGCCCACCAATTTGACATTTCCAGTCAGGCTGGAAAACTGCATCACCGTCGCCTTAAAAATCATATCTCGAGTTCCAAAACTCGGAAACTGGTTTCGTAAATTTTCCCTGAATTTAGACTCATATATCCATCCATGGATTTATTTCTAGAATTTTTCGTCAGGCCAATTGGTACAGTTTATTAGTTAAAGTTACCCATGTTACAGGGATCAACTGCTTTGACCTTCGCGCGTTACAACTTGAATATCTCTCTGTACAGGGCTTTAAAACTGGTTCCGTTTCTTTCTAATGAAACTAGACTCAAAATGGAATCTGTACATATAAGGTATGACTCCTAATTCTTTCTGGATAATTTATAGTAAATTTTTAAAGTTGCGACAGGGGACCCAGAAACCGTTCTGGCCCTGTCTCACAATAGCTTTAATATCTCTTAACATGTAACTCCTATGACCGTTTCGTTTCTTCCATATGAAAATAGACTCATCAAGGTTCATTTACATAGCTTATTCACTATTTAATACCATTCCTACAAATTTTGGTGATTTTTCACATTCACGTCACTGCAGCTGGCAGCATCTGTTTTAAGGTAGGTCTTACCTATTTTGTAGTTTCCATGAACCAACTAGTCTTGCCATACATAGGTTCACATATGATCATTTTAACCATACCAATGGCTGATCATGTGACCAACACTCCCATTTCAATCCATAATCACATCATGACACCATATATATATATACAAACCGCAAATAGTCTAAGTTCAGTACTTCACTTTTACGAGCCATTTTCGCATGGCCGTACACATATACATCACCACATATTTAAACCAACAAGGGTAGTCCTATACATGCCATTTCAAAGTTCAACCAAAATTTATACCAAAATGGAGGCGTTGATAGTGTGGATGACTTCGACTTTAATGATCCCAAATCCGATTGCTATCGAGCAAAATCTATAAAACAGAGAGCCAAAGCAGCAGGGGTAAGCATTTTTATGCTTAGTAAGTCTCAAGGAATAAAATCAGCTTTAATTAAAGCAATACATTCACATAGCCAAATGCATCATTTCATTAATACACATTCACATAATCATTCTTACTTCCCACTTCATCATTATATACTTTCACAAGGTATCAACCTATTCAATAGCTGAAATTAGTTAGTCGATTGAGCGAATGTTGCTCAAACATGTCGACTTTCCAATGCACATATAAACATACCTTATTCTTTGGGCCTTTCGAGCGTACTAATTGAATTTATTACAGCAACCAACACTCACCTCCAGCCCAAGCTTCTTGAATACAACCGGATATAACCACGTGCACGAATGCCTTGGTCTTAGCCGGATAGAATGACTCGCACGAATGCCTTGGTCTTAGCCGGATGTAGCCACTAGCA
Organism: Gossypium arboreum; assembly: GCF_025698485.1. Classification (NCBI taxonomy): domain Eukaryota; kingdom Viridiplantae; phylum Streptophyta; class Magnoliopsida; order Malvales; family Malvaceae; genus Gossypium; species Gossypium arboreum. Next base: position 12,291,890 of record NC_069071.1, read on the forward strand.
CAATTGCCTTGGTCTTAACCGGATATAATTTCAGCATAAATGTCTTGGGACTTAGCCGGATATCATTCAATTGCTCATGCACACATGCATCAATAATCATCGACATTCATATTTCATTTTCGTTACTAAGGCTCAAATGCAAATATAATCACAAGCATAATCGCCTTGGGACTTAGCCCGGTATCATTCAAATACTCATACACATAAATCAATAATCAATATACATCCATATTTCATTTCACATAATTCAAGTAGGGTCACTTCTTGAGGACTTACCTCGGATATTGTCGAACGGCTTTTACGGCTATTCGATCACTTTTTCCTTCCCTTGTCCAATTGTGGCCCTCTAAGCTCTTGAGCTAATTCAAACAAATTCAATTTATTAAAACCTCATTGTGCTAGCTTATGGCGAATATGACAAGGAGTTTAAATGGTCATATGGCCACCCTTTAGCTTGAATACACAATGGTCATGCACATTTTATACTACATCAAGCAATTCAATACAATTCATTCGAGCATCAAGGAAAAGCTAAGGCCATCAATAGGCTCCCTAAGGCCGAATATACATGTCCATGTTGAGGCCAATTATGCACTTAATACCACACAAAAACAGCATGCATTTTACTAGTTAATGCTTTGCATATTGTAGCTCAAAACTTATAATATAGCATCAAGCACTCATATGTGTGCTAGGCGAATGTGCTTGCAATTTCACAAACATTCTTCAACATCTTCTTCTTTAAACAAACATATTCATCACTTACTTCATAACCAAAACATCATGTGCAAACATATATATACATATATGAGCATGGCGAATTTCAAGGTGTCCATATAGCCATCCAAAACACAAATTTTAACTAACATGCAAGAAGCATGAACCATGCTCATGAATGCATCATGGCGAATACATCACAATCATGCCCTTTCATCTTCAATCATGGTTAAACAAAAGAAAACTCAAAGTCTTACTCAAGATGGCTACAAAGAAATTTCAAGAGTAGACAATCCATCATTGCATGCATCATCATCAAGCTTCACACTTAACATGCAATGGCTTTATCACAATACCAACCTTGACCAAATACCACTTCCATGGCATAACAAGGATTTGAACCATGGCTAACATGAACATCAAGTTGGCAACTAAAACATGCATGAATCTCATGACACAACCTCATACATACCTCAATCTTGATGCAAGTTTAGCCAAATATCCTTCTAGATCTCTTCTAAACAAAGGAAATGAAGCAAAAATCTCTTCTCCCTCTTAGTATTTTCGGCCAAAAAGGAGAGAACAAGGATGAACAAAATTTTTTTTTTTTCTTCTTGGTTGCACGGCAATGGGGGGAATGCTACTCTCTCACACACATTTTTTTTTCATTCTTTTCTTACCCATGCTTATTTGTTTATTATTTCTCCCTAATGCCCAACAAAACATGTTTCATGACATGTTTAGCCCATATCTCTTTGTCATGGCCGGCCATCACTTGTAAAAAGGGGAATTTGACATGCAAGTCCATTATTTTGCATGCATGCTTTAATTAGTCATCACACATTTCCCTATCGTACTTTCAAAGTTCACTATTAAGTCCTTTCTAGTGGAATTCACCTTTATAACACTAAATCAATCATCATAAAATGTCATACATGAGCACACACATATTATAGGCATCAAAATAAATTTTTAATTATTTTTATGCCTCGATTTTGTGGTCCCGAAACCACATTCCGACTAGGGTCAATTTTGGGCTGTCACATGGTCACGTCACACGGTTGTGTGTCCCTTGGTGTTGAATTAAAAATCAAGTCAGTATGCTCCACATGGCCCAGCAGATGGGCGTGTGACTTGGCCGTGTGGCATAAGTCAGTATACCCTACAGGATTGGCATGACCTAGTGCACGGTCTGGCAGACAGGTGTGTGTGGCCATTTCGAAGGGTACACAGGCTGGTCACATGGGCGTGTGGTTGGCCATGTGACCTAAGTTAGAGAGTTACACAGGTCAGACTCCATACGACCTATGACACGGGTGTGTCTTTGGCTATGTGAGACACTGGTCGGGCCACATGGGCATGTGTCCCCTGTATTTCGAAAAATTTTCTAAGTTTTCTAAATTTTTCCTAAGTTATCAGTTTAGTCCTGAACCACTTCGAATGCATGTTTGGGGCCACATAAGCTTGTATTAGGGACAATGTGAATGATGTTGAATGATGATTACATGAAATTTGAAAATGTATGTGAATGTATGTTTAATTGTATAATATGTCTGGTAATGCTCCATAACCCTATTTCGGCGTTAAATACGGGTGAGGGGTGTTACAACCTGTATCACTCTCTTAGACTGACCATCGGTCTGTAGATGAAACGCTTACTAAAATGCAATAGTTTTTAGAGCTTCGTGCAATTTACTCCAAAATAGAGAAGTAAACCATGGATCTTTATCAGAGGTAATAGACATCGGCACACCATGCAGTCTAACAATCTTAAAAATGTACAATTCTGCCAACTTTTCAAGTGAATAATCTGTACGTACTAGAATGAAATGTGTGGATTTATCAAACGATCCACTATGACCCAAATAGCAGCTCTTTTTCACGAAGACAAAGGCAATCCCAATGCAAAATCCATTATAACTCGTTCCCATTTCCATTTTAGAATCATCACAGGCTGTAATAAACCAGATGTAACACCCCGTACCCGAGTCCGCTGCCGGAATCGGACACGAGGGGTTAACGGCTTAAACCATTCACTTTCACAGTCCATTTTAAAAATTTTCCAGGCAGTTAGCTAACTGCGTCACTATCACTTTAAAAATCATATCTTGAGTTCCAAAACTCGAAAACCAGTTTCGTAATTTTTCTCTGAAACTAGACTCATATATGCATCTACAAATTTTTTTCTAGAATTATTGGTCAGGACAATTAGTACAGTTTATTAGTTAAAGTCTCCACTGTTGCAGAGATCGACTACACTGACCTTCGAGCGTTACGAATTGGATATCTCCCTGTACAGGGCTTCAATACTGATGCCGTTTGTTTCTATAGAAACTAGACTCAAAGTGGAATCTATAAAATATTGCATGACTCCTAATTATCTCTGGTTAATTTATAATGAATTTCCAAAGTCGGAACAGGGAATCCAGAAACCGTTCTGGCCCTGTCTCACGAAAACTTAAATATCTCTTAACATACTGTTCATATGATCGTTTCGTTACTTTCCTACGAAAATAGATTCATCAAGGTTCGACTACATAATTTATTCACTATTTAATTCCCTTTCTACTATTTTTAGTGATTTTTCACATTCACATCACTGCTGCTACCAGCATCTATTTTTAAGGTAAACTTTACCTATTTCATGATCCTCCATGGATCAACTAGAGTTTGTCATACATATACCAAAAGTGATCATGAATGACCATTCCCATGGCTAACCGTTACCAACATTTCCATACCTCTTGACAACCAACATACAACGATTATAATGCTGTGATCAAAGTATATCTAAGCCATTTTCGCATGGCTATCCGAATTTACACAAAACCGAAGGGTACATGACCTACACCAAAAGGGTAGTCCTATACATTAACCAAGATATCCTCTCACTACTAGTCTATTCTATACATGCCATAAGATATTCCAAAACATAGTAGTACCAAACAGTGGATAGTGATAGTGTGACTAGTTGCTGACGATCCCCGAGCCTGTAGCTTCCAAATGAGATCTATAAAACAGAGGAAACAAAGTACACGGAGTAAGCATTACAATGCTTAGTAAGTTTCAAGCAGTGTCAACAGATAACAATCAAGTTATAACATAGTTGTTCGTATTTTTATTTCACTCTTCCTTCGGGCATACCACCCTTTATCCAAATATGCACATCTCATCATAATCATAGGAATAGTCTCATAGATTGCTCTCGATACATCACATAACTACCTTATGGTTTAGTTTAAATCAAGCTCACATATAAGCTTGGAGTACATACCTGTTTAACCTTTCGCATTGCGTAATTTTATAAGCAATTCTTATAAAAGAAGTCTTACCCGGACATAATCTCCACACGTAGTCATCGGGTCTTACCCGGTCATAATCTCCACACGTAGTCATCGGGTCTTACCCGGTCATAATCTCCACACGTAGTCATCGGGTCTCACCCGGAACATATTCCAAGTTTCATGTACATTTAATTACATGTTACAACATTCACATTAGCCATTCGGCTTTACCACATATGCATATCACACATATATTTTACATTAGCCATTAGGCCTTATCACATATACATACACTTTCACATTCACCACATCGGCCATTAGGCCTCATCACATATACATACACTTTCACATTCACCACATCGGCCATTAGGCCTCATCACATATACATACACTTTCACATTCATCGCATTGGCCATTAGGCCTCATCACATATACATCCACTTTCACATTCATCGCATTGGCCATTCGGCCTTATCACACATATATGTATATCATACATATTTCATATTTTTCTTGTACATCAATTTCAGCAATAGCTTATAAGCAACTCAAATAGTTTCATCAAAGTTTACAACAAAATCACATATTCGCTACAATCAGTTTTTCTGACAAACAGTCACTAAGTTGTTTATAACTGGAGCTACAAAACTCAAAATCAATTGCCGTTAATTTTCCCCTAATGTAGACTCATGTATCTTCCACCCATAAAATTTTCAGAATTTTAGGTTTGGCCAATCAATACCAGATTTTTCTTAAAGTTTCCCCTGTTTCACTGTTTGACTAATCTGACCACTCTTCACTACGAATCAAATTTTTCATTGTACAGAATTCATAATGTGTTCTATTTGACTCCATTTGAAACTAGACTCATTAAGGAGTCTAAGCATATAAATCTTATCTCATAACCATTTTTGTACGAATTATAATGATTTTCCAAAAACAGAACAGGGGATTTCGGAGTCATTCCGACACTGTCCCGTACAACATTAAATATCTCTTTATAGGAAATTTCTTTGCTTCCACGGTCTCTTTTATAAGAAACTAGACCAACTAAGCTTTGATTACATATTTTATTCAGCCTATAATTCCACACCAACAATTTATAGTGATTTTCTAAAATCACCTTACTGCTGCTGTCCAAGCAATTTATTACAATTTGCTCTTAAATTTCCAAGTCCAAACACTTATGAACTTACCATTTGGGTTTAAGACATATCATGGCCACATCATATCTTATCAAATCAACTCATTATGCCCTATTATGATTGAATTTACTCAATGATTTATCGCTTAAAACTTACCTCGAAAGTGGTCGACGACTAGATATCCACGGGTATTCGTTTACTTCCTCTTTTCCCTTATCCGACTTTGATCCTCTAGGCTCTTGAGCTTAATAGTGACCTAGGATAGCCGAATGCTTCACTCCCTTCTTCCCTTTTTCCTTTAAATTTTCGGCCAAAAGATGAATCAAAGGATGAACATTTTTTTTTCTTCTTTGTTTTCTTTCTTCCATTCACGGCAAGGGGAGGGGGGGAGCATGGATGAGACCATTTTTTTTTTTTCTTTCTTTGCCCATGCTCTTTAATTTATTTTTCCACCCATGATGCACCAACAAAACATGTCTATGACATGTTTTGCCCATCATCCTTTGTCATGGCCAGCCACTAGCAATTAAAAGGGGAATTTGACATGCAAGTCCTCCTTTTGTTTACATGCACTATTAGATCCTTGTAGATTAGCCTATCACATTTCAAAAGTGTCACACAAGTCCTTTTGACTAAATTCACATGCAATTTACTAAATCGAAGCTTAAGATTTTCGCACATTCATATTCACATATTTTAGACCATAAATATCACATCCAAATAATTTGGTGACTCGGTTTAGCGGTCCCGAAACCGCTTTCGACTAGGGTCACTTTAGGGCTGTCACAACTCTCCCCACTTAAGAAATTTTGTCCCGAAAATTTCTACCGATCGTGGTTTAGAATAACGTCCTCTTATTGAATTATATTCATATAAACATTAGCTCATCGATAGCAATTGTAATTCATTATTGATTTCACATCGATCTATAAAATCATTTTCTTATCTCAAAACAAATACATAAACATTTCTACAAGTATGCACATATATCTCATTTCCTTGATTTCATAAGCAATAATCACTTAATTTAATTCACAATTGCATTTCAAACACATATCAAGCACATACTAACATGTATAATTCACATCATCAACCCACATATTTGTAACCCACATTTTCATCCATGTATAAGTCAGTAACTCGGCGAAAATACACATATACTCAAACATCCCAATAAATATCCTTTATAACTCCGTCAGTATCTCAATATTCAACTTCCACACACTGAACATTTAATTCATTCAGCACATACTGAACATACCTCATTGCTGGAATTTTTGCAAGCGTATTAACTGAAATTTTTACAGCAAGATTGCTCATTTCGAATCACGTACCTTGAGATTTAACCGGATATAGCGACTCGCTCGATTGTCCTCGGGACATAGCCCGATTATAGTTATTCGCACAATTGCCTTGAGAATTAGCCCGGATTTAGTAACTTAGCACAAAAGCCTTGGGACTTAGCCGGATACCATTCGAATAACCAAGCACGATATCAACAAATCAATACACATTCTTATTACATTCTCATTACCAAAGCTCAAACACAAGACACTCATCATATTTACAATTTCGGCTCAATAGCCACACACCAAGAGCGTGATTTCGATTTGCTTAAAACATGATCTAATCAAATCATAATTTAAGCTCTATTCACTCAAGAACTTACTTCACATTACCAACCCTTATGTTCATACACAAAAGATCAATTTAGCCAAAGGCGGTAGCTCGTTTATCAAGCGGCGAATACTTACTTGTAAGGGCTCAACTAATTCAAGCACATATAGCTCTTACAATGCCATATCCTAGATATGGTCTTACATATTCTCACATCTCGAGCCGATGCCATGTCCTGCATGGTCTTACACATTATCTCAAATCAATGCCTTCGTCCCACGAGGTTTTACATGAGTCTCATTTCACACACTTAGTGCTCTGTTGAAAAACTCGCACACACAATTGCCTCAATTCGATCTCGCACACATAGTGCCTCGATTACTGATCTCGCACACATAGTGCCTCGATTACTGATCTCGCACACATAGTGCCTCGATTACTGATCTCGCACACATGGTGCCTCGATTACTGATCTCGCACACATAGTGCCTCGATTACTGATCTCGCACACATAGTGCCTCGATTACTGATCTCGCACACATAGTGCCTCAATCATTTGCACACGTAATGCCCATATTCATTCGTTATTACCCATTGAAAGGACTTAACCAAGTCTATAAAACATCATATATGTACACTTTTAAACATATCATCTCATTTAAGTTTGAATTCGTATAGAAATGAACACTTAAACTTTGCTCAAATTACCGGCACGAAGCCTACTAGGCACGAAGGCCCGAATACACGTCACTAGTATGATTGCTCTTCGAGGCCTAGCCCGGATACATCACTAGCACGAATGCTCTTTGGAACTTAGTCCGGATACATCACTCTCAATTCTCATGTACATATACACATATAGCAATACACATTTGTATATCATTTACATTACTTGAATACAAACACAACATGCTTATCGACCACTCAACTTCCAGTTCCATAGCCACATACAAAATCACATTTATAGTCATAACACTCTTTCAACATTGCATCGCTTATACCCTTAGTTCAATCCAAATCGAAATTCAAATACGAGTACATGATCGTGCACTGATCAACTTAATAATTTAGGCGTATCTAAGTGAAGTTACATCACAAATTCTCATAGTCGAAGCTTGCTACACTTCGATCGGGATCAAGATTCATTACAATCAACAACCATATTTTAATAGTCAAAAATCATCACACTATCATTTTATCACTTTATGGCATGTATAAATAGACTCACGCGTGCTACGTTAGTCCTAGAATCGACTAAACCGTAGCTCGATACCAATAAAATTGTAACACCCGTGCACCGAGTCCACTTTGCGGAATCGGACACGAGGGTTAACGGCTTAAACCATTCACTTTCACAGTCCATTTTAAAATTTTCCAGGCGGTTAGCTAACTGCGTCACTATCACTTTAAAAATCATATCTTGAGTTCCAAAACTCGAAAACCAGTTTCGTAATTTTTCTCTGAAACTAGACTCATATATGCATCTACAAATTTTTTTCTAGAATTATTGGTAGGCCAATTAGTACAGTTTATTAGTTAAAGTCTCCACTGTTGCAGGGATCGACTACACTGACCTTCGAGCGTTACGAATTGGATATCTCCCTGTACAGGGCTTCAATACTGATGCCGTTTGTTTCTATAGAAACTAGACTCAAAGTGGAATCTATAAATATATTGCATGACTCCTAATTATCTCTGGTTAATTTACAATGAATTTCCAAAGTCGGAACAGGGAATCCAGAAACTGTTCTGGCCCTGTCTCACAAAAACTTAAATATCTCTTAACATACTGTTCATATGATCGTTTCGTTACTTTCCTACGAAAATAGATTCATCAAGGTTCGACTACATAATTTATTCACTATTTAATTCCTTTCTACTATTTTTAGTGATTTTTCACATTCACATCACTGCTGCTACCAGCATCTATTTTAAGGTAAACTTTACCTATTTCATGATCCTCCATGGATCAACTAGAGTTTGTCATACATATACCAAAAGTGATCATGAATGACCATTCCATGGCTAACCGTTACCAACATTTCCATACCTCTTGACAACCAACATACAACGATTATAATGCTGTGATCAAAGTATATCTAAGCCATTTTCGCATGGCTATCCGAATTTACACAAAACCGAAGGGTACATGACCTACACCAAAAGGGTAGTCCTATACATTAACCAAGATATCCTCTCACTACTAGTCTATTCTATACATGCCATAAGATATTCCAAAACATAGTAGTACCAAAAAGTGGATAGTGATAGTGTGACTAGTTGTTTGACGATCCCCGAGCCTGTAGCTTCCAAATGAGATCTATAAAACAGAGGAAACAAAGTACACGGAGTAAGCATTACAATGCTTAGTAAGTTTCAAGCAGTGTCAATAGATAACAATCAAGTTATAACATAGTTGTTCGTATTTTTATTTCACTCTTCCTTCGGCATACCACCCTTTATCCAAATATGCACATCTCATCATAATCATAGGAATAGTCTCATAGATTGCTCTCGTATACATCACATAACTACCTTATAGTTTAGTTTAAATCAAGCTCACATATAAGCTTGGAGTACATACTGTTTAACCTTTCGCATTATGTAATTTTATAAGCAATTCTTATAAAAGAAGTCTTATCCGGACATAATCTCCACACGTAGTCATCGGGTCTTACCGGTCATAATCTCCACACGTAGTCATCGGGTCTTACCGGTCATAATCTCCACACGTAGTCATCGGTCTCACCGGAACATATTCCAAGTTTCATGTACATTTAATTACATGTTACAACATTCACATTAGCCATTGGCTTTACCACATATGCATATCACACATATATTTTACATTAGCCATTAGGCCTTATCACATATACATACACTTTCACATTCACCACATCGGCCATTAGGCCTCATCACATATACATACACTTTCACATTCACCATATCGGCCATTAGGCCTCATCACATATACATACACTTTCACATTCATCGCATCGGCCATTAGGCCTCATCACATATACATCCACTTTCACATTCATCGCATTGGCCATTCGGCCTTATCACACATATATGTATATCATACATATTTCATATTTTTCTTGTACATCAATTTCAGCAATAGCTTATAAGCAACTCAAATAGTTTCATCAAAGTTTACAACAAAATCACATATTCGCTACAAGCAGTTTTTCTGACCAACAGTCACTAAGTTGTTTATAACTGGAGCTACAAAACTCAAAATCAATTGCCGTTAATTTTCCCATAATGTAGACTCATGTATCTTCCACCCATAAAATTTTCAGAATTTTAGGTTTGGCCAATCAATACCAGATTTTTCTTAAAGTTTCCCCTGTTTCACTGTTTGACTAATCTGACCACTCTTCACTACGAATCAAATTTTTCATTGTACAGAATTCATAATGTGTTCTATTTGACTCCATTTGAAACTAGACTCATTAAGGAGTCTAAGCATATAAATCTTATCTCATAACCATTTTTGTACGAATTATAATGATTTTCCAAAAACAGAACAGGGATTTCGAGTCATTCCGACACTGTCCCTTACAACATTAAATATCTCTTTATAGGAAATTTCTTTGCTTCCACAGTCTCTTTTATAAGAAACTAGACCAACTAAGCTTTGATTACATATTTTATTAAGCCTATAATTCCACACCAACAATTTATAGTGATTTTCTAAAATCACCTTACTGCTGCTGTCCAAGCAATTTATTACAATTTGCTCTTAAATTTCCAAGTCCAAACACTTATGAACTTACCATTTGGGTTTAAGACATATCATGGCCACATCATATCTTATCAAATCAACTCATTATGCCCTATTATGATTGAATTTACTCAACGATTTATCGCTTAAAACTTACCTCGAAAGTGGTCGACGACTAGATATCCACGGGTATTCGTTTACTTCCTCTTTTCCCTTATCCGACTTTGATCCTCTAGGCTCTTGAGCTTAATAGTGACCTAGGATAGCCGAATGCTTCACTCCTTCTTCCCTTTTTCCTTTAAATTTTCGGCCAAAAGATGAATCAAAGGATGAACATTTTTTTTTTCTTCTTTGTTTTCTTTCTTCCATTCACGGCAAGGGAAGGGGGGAGCATGGATGAGACCATTTTTTTTTTCTTTCTTTGCCCATGCTCTTTAATTTATTTTTCCACCCATGATGCACCAACAAAACATGTCTATGACATGTTTTGCCCATCATCCTTTGTCATGGCCAGCCACTAGCAATTAAAAAGGGGGAATTTAACATGCAAGTCCTCCTTTTTGTTTACATGCACTATTAGATCCTTGTAGATTAGCCTATCACATTTCAAAAGTGTCACACAAGTCCTTTTGACTAAATTCACATGCAATTTACTAAATCGAAGCTTAAGATTTTCGCACATTCATATTCACATATTTTAGACCATAAATATCACATCCAAATAATTTCGTGACTCGGTTTAGCGGTCCCGAAACCGCTTTCCGACTAGGGTCACTTTAGGGCTGTCACACCAAAAGGTACCTGATGCTCAGCTTTGACTTGTTGACAAATCAAACATTTCGATACAAACTCTAAAATCTCTCATTTCATACATGGCCACCAGTACATTTGTTTCAAAGCACCGTACATTTTGTTACTACCAGGGTGTAACAATAAATTACTACTGTGAGCTTCCTGTAAAATCTTCTAAATGTCATTAGAATTCCTCAAAACACATATCCTATTTTGGAAATACAAACTACCGTCAGAATTTACATGAAAATTCTGAATTAGGTGTTGTCTCAATTTGTTCCTGTTTAGCAATAACTTGGAGTCATTTTTTTGAGCTTCACAAATTTGTAGCAAAAAAGTCGGTCTAAATTTTAATTCTGCCACAATAGAACAATCATAAATTGACATCAATTGAGTGTTCAAAGCTTGTAAAGCAAATAAGGACTTCCTACTAAGAGCATCAACAACGACATTAGCTTTTACTGGATGATAGTTGATGATTAAATCATAATCTATTAACAGATCTAACCATCGATGTTGTCTTAAATTCAATTCTTTATGTGTCATTAAATACTTCAGGCTTGTATGATTCATGAAGATATGCCATTTTTCTCTGTACAAATGATGTCATTAGATCTTTAAAGCAAATTCAATATTTGCAAGCTTTAAATCATGAGTCGGGTAATTTTTCTCATGTGATTTCAATTGATGAGAAGCATAAGCTACCACTTTCCTTTCTTGCATGAAAACAAAGCCCAAACCATTCAATAAAGCATAGCTATAAATCATAAATTCTTTACCGGACTCTGATTGAACCAACATAGGGGCTTCGGTTGACAATGCTTTCAACTGATTGAGCCATTCTTGCCGAAGGGAATACCTAAAACTAGTAGCAAAGGTATGGTTTTATTTTGTTCGCTACAGTTTTATGCCTATCTCACATAGTTCCACCATCTCAATAGAACGGATGCTCTTGTTATATGCAATTTTGACAGAAAAGTCCATTAATGTTGGGAAAATTATTCTCAAAGAGATTCATGATTGTGCTGAAAAAAAGACAGAAAGTGCTTATTTCCCTTCATTAATCACTTCACTTTGCTTAAGGGCACATGTTAAAACACAAGAAAATCTGAAGGGGTGATATGTTCAAGGGTGCATTACAAATCATGATCTTGAAAGGTTAGTAGAGAAGGTGCATGAGCTAAATCAAAGCAAGCAAGAAGAGCCAACCGAGCCAGATACCATGAAGTCAACAAATGAAATTAAAACTGAAGTTAATTTAGTTACAGACACTAAAGAAGAAGAATCTAACAAGGAACCGAACAATCCTAAACCAGTTGAAGGATTTACAACCCCTGAACCAAGGGTTGAGCTAGAAGAAGAACCATTCAAGCTAAGTGTCAAACCTGAATCTACAACTCCTATGTCGACTTCTGCAAGTGTTTCAAAGAAATCAGAGTTTTCAATTTTGATGGATATGTTCAAGTTCATGCACAATCAACAACAAACTTACTGGAAATATGAAAAAATTAGAGACGACTCAATTTGAAATACTTTTAAGAATATCTCTAATACTTTTTTTTTTTGAGTTCCCAGATGCTATCTTTGAGACATGGGTGGAAGATACTGACTATGCAAGGGAAGATGGAGCTGAAAAAGATAAGGGGAATGAGTCAGAAAAATAAAAAGGGGAGATTCTTGTCTTGTTATTTATTCAATTACTTTTAGATCTTCAGTAATTTATTTGTTTCGTAATTAGGATTTAATTTTTGCAGAATAAAACATAGAAAGTATGAAGAAACTTAACACTTCTTTAGAAAGAAAAAGACTAAGTGATGTGGTAATGGGAATGAACATGTCTAGGATTAGGTTATTAGGAAAGACTTAGTATTTAAGCAGTTTGAGTGACTCACGTCTCTTTCTTTACAACCCTACTTGGTGTTCAGTTTTCATTCATTACTTTGTTCTTGCAATGAGGACATTGCTTCTTTTTAAAAGGGGGTAAGGAAAATAAATTGCTCAAATTTTTAAAATTTTCAAGTATGTTTCAATCATTTCTTTCATAAGTATGTTTTAATAAATGAATGTTTAGAGACATTTTTTTTGTTAATGAGATAGTTTGTATGCAAGTATGAATGACGATTTTATCTGAGTGAAAGTATGTTATCATGAAGAATGGAATGCTTGTATAATCTTAGCCTTAGTAATATTTTCCATGAAACTTAGTTTCTCTTGAGATTAGACATACATGAAGGTTTATATCTTTAGAACTGACTGAGTAACTTTCTTGAGGTGAAATCCTAGGGGACATAAAAATCTAAAATGACATAGGCACTATTTCTTTGGATCGTTTGAGCCTTTTCAAGCCAACTCTTTGATATTAGACCTTTGAAACTGTAATTTTGAGCTTAAAAGCCTCTTTATTGCAATGAACCTATATTATAAGCCACATTACCATCTTTTAAAGTTATCCTAATTTTGTGCACCCATCTTAACTAAAGTTGTCTTGGTAATCAACATTTGAGGAAATTTTCAAAAAGATGTATGTGCTCATGCTTAAAAAAAAAAGAGTCAAAGAAAAGTTTGCTCAATCTCCAAAAAGGAAAAATGTATGAGCTTGAGTTAAGAATAAGTTTTGGGGTGTTCTGAAGTTCACTTAAAGAAAAAGGCTATATTTCGAGAAATCCAGGACAAAGTTAAAGGTTAAGATTTTGAAACCGAAATGTCTCATCTCTTAAAATCCCTATCTTTAACCGAGCCCTATTACAACCTTATAAAAGACCTATTGATTTGATGATTATGTCACTTACATTAGTGTAGAGGAAGTACTATGTTCAACAAATGAAGATCATAAATAAGCCTTATGATTGTTTGCTTGATTGATAAGAAATTATGTTGAACAAAGAATGTTATCTATGGTTATGACATGCATACAAACTATGATTCATGTTGGCATATTTTGAAACTTAGTATAAAATTCTATAAATGTTTGCATATGAATTACTTGTTAATAAAGAATATCTATGAACATGAAGTTATTAATGCATGATTATGGGACAAAGATTGATGTTGCTTACACAGTTAGCAATTTTTCCTTAGCAAGACCTTTTTGCTAGGCATAAACATTATTCGGGACGAGCAATGATTTAAGTTTGGGGGTGTGTAAATTGAAAAATATATCGGATTTTCCTATGTAATTTATCACCTTTTTACTTAAATTCGTTGTTAAAACAAAGTAATTATTTAATAAATTAATGAAATATATGAAAATATGAAATAAGGACATGGAAATTATTAAAATGTGATTTTATGCTTTATTATATAGTTTTCATGTATAAAATGGTTTATTTTATATTGATTTGAACATATTACATTTTCATGATTAAATTAAATAATAAAATATAAAATTATATTTAATAAATCATTTTAAATATTTCATTAATAATTAGGGTTGTAATTAATTATTTAAATTGGATAATTTTTATTCTTTGGTCCTTTTAACTTATTGATTTATTTTGGACAGGCCTGTTACTTTGTTAGATTACAGAAACCGTCCAAAGTAAAGACCAAGTCAACCCAAATTCGGCTACACATGGCTGTCCTGTTAAACCACTTTTTGGTTTAATTACACAAGGTCCTTACATTGTTGAAGAAATTAGAGATTTGCCCGAAGATTACATTTGGCCGAGTCTCAGACCTATGTTATTATGGCATTTAATTTGCTTAAAAAATCAAGCAAAATCAACTCAAATTCCACTAATTGTGGCCCACCACTCATGAAAGAATTTTGAAGAGACTAAACCCAACTATTTTTAGCAAACTACCCACCTCTCTTCACCTAAAATAATACCCCTTCATTCCCTTATTCATCATCCCTCATCCTTCATCATTCTCTCTTCTCTCTCAATTCTCTTAACATTTTCCATTACCCACGGCTAGCATCATCTCTTCATTGAGATTTTAGCAATTAATCCTCTTAAAGAGCCCTTGGTCGACCACCTTGGAGAGCCATCAGCAAAGGAGCTAAACGAATGAGCAAAGGAGCCTCGTTAGTCAGAGTCTTAGGTGACAACCACTCTGATTTGGGTTTAATCTTTCTTTTCTTTAATTTAATCTAAAAATGTTTGCTATGTGTTCTTTGTTCTTGTTTAAAAAAATGTTAGCTTAATTTTATTTAAGCTAGGATGATTGCTTTAATTAAATAATATTTATTTGATTCATGCTTATAATATTTGTGCCTCAATCGATCATGTTTTCAATTAAAATCAAGTTTGTATTTCATTCATACGTGATTGAAATGCACCTGAATTGGCTGAGTGATCCTAACTAGATAATGGCTAATGGACGCATAATTGAAATGTACATGCTTAATTTAGATCCTAACCCAATTAAATTGCAGGTTGCATAACAACTCTAACCAAGCTCTGTTATCTGCATAGTTTTTAGATTTGTGTGATTAAACTATTTCAAACCTAACACGTCCCTGTTACCTCACATGAATACTAAAAATCCCTTAGTAAATAAGGATCAGTAAAATGCGTATTTACTAAGTAAAGGATTCTGAAAGGACCTAATATGGTTTCCAAACTTATGAAAGATCGAGTTGCCATGGAATGTTTTTCTGAATGTTATTAAGCATGTTGATAAAAAATTGAGTTTAATTAAAGTAATTGTCCTAGTTTATTTATGTTATAATTGTTGCAAAATGTGTTTAATTTTTGCTAAAATTCATATAGTTTGCATACTTAGGATAATTTGCATTAGGGATCATTGCATTTAGTTTAATATATTTGAATCTAATCATCACTTCTCAACCAAATTGTGTTTTTATTCCCCAAATTGTTAGTAAAATTTTACAATTAAGTGATTTAACACAAATACAATCCCTGTGGAGATGATAACTCAATACTTACTTATTACTTGATAACGACTATGTACGTTTGCAAAAACCTACGTGTTACAGTAGGCAAGGAGGCCTACAAGCTTGAATTGCCAGAAAAACTTAAAATCCACCCAGTATTTCATGTAAGCATGCTTAAGCAATTCCATGGGGATCAAGAGGATCCAAATTGAGGCAAGTCTGAACGAGCACCAATAAGGATAAATCTAACACCCCTAACCCATATCCGACGCTAAAATAGGGTTATGAGGCATTACCAAAAAATACATCCCATTCACTTACAATTATACATTCATTATTAAAAACCATTCATAAACATTCACATTATCCCTTATAAGGTTCTACGAGACCTTAAAACATGCTTAAGGGTGGTTCATGACTAAACCGATCACATATAAAAAATTTTGAACACTGAGAAAAATTTTACATTCATAGGTCACACGCCCATGTAAGCAGGCCGTGTACCTCACACGGCTACTGGACACGCCCATGTCCTAGTCTGTGTGAAAACAGAGCATACATACTGACTTGCACCATACGGATGGAGACACGCCCATGTGTCTTGGCCATGGGAAAATTGGAGGGGTTACTGACTTGGGTCACACGGCCAACCACACGCCCATGTATCTAGCCCGTGTACCCTTCGAATTGGCCACACGCGCCCATATGCCAAGGCTGTGTGCCTCACATGGTCATCAGACATGCCTGTGTGTCTAAGCCGTGCTCGAGATTGACTTAAATTCATCGGGCTACCCCAGGGGATACACGGCTGTGTAACATGACCATGTGTCAGACACGGCTGAGACACACACTCGTGTTTCTGCTCGTGTGGAAAAAAATAGGCCATTTGCAAAGCTAATTTGCCACCCTAATCTCATGCTCACATTGCAACCAATTTGAAACCATTTTCATACACTTATAGGCAACCCAAAACATACCAAATTCACACACATATTATACCATCTATTGTCAACCATTTTAACTACTCAATTCCACATTCAAAATATACCAATTCATTATGCCAAAATCATCACAAACCAAATCAACTGAATAAGCATTATATACAACACACATAACAGTTACCAAACACATAATTCAAACCAACTTAAATGGCTATACATACAACATTTACAAGCCAAACCTCATGGCTAATATCATGACTCAAAACATACCAAAATAACACTAGCCTATACATGCCATATACCATATATACAAAGCTTCAAAAGTACCAATAAGTTGATTCGATAGTGTGATGATGGTTCCCGATGATCCACGATGTCCAAGCTAGCTTTGATTCTCTATAAAACAAAGACAAATAACATACAATAAGCTTCATAGCTTGGTAAATTCGTACCAAATACACTCAACAGTTCATAATATACAAATCATCAATTAATAAACACTTAGTAGTTCACATGTTATCATTCAATTCTAATCCATGACTCTTTATCATATATACAAATTCATCAAGCTTTATACACATAGTATCAACTACCACATAGGTATCATACATACCTGAACTTTTCCGTATTTATTTATTTCATTCTCACTTCTTTGTTCAATACATTAATTTGTTTGGAAGTCTTTCAATGTTCTAAGAATTCGTACACTTAGTACATCAGTGATTAGCCGAAGCTATAACGATCTTGCACACTTAGTGCCATCACATTAAATCTTAGCTATCTCGATATCGTACACTTTGTCACATTAAATCTTAGCTATCTCGATATCGCACACTTAGTGCCTCATATAGCTGAAGCTATTCCAATTCGCACACTAAGTGCTATTTATAGCCGAAGCTATTTTGAAATGCACACTAAGTGCTATTTATAGCCGAAGCTACTTTGAAACGCATACTAAGTGCCAAACATAGTCGATTTATCATCGTACGCAATCGTAATCACATATATACAATTTATGAATTATTAAAGCATTAAAAACATAATTGTAACTTCGTTTATCACGTATGAACTTACCTCGTACTCGGAATTGACAAATCAGATCAATTACTCGATAACCTTCTATTTTTTCCGATCTAAATCCGAGTTCTTTCTTTCTTGATCTATATGTATTCAAAATTAACCCATTTAATCACCTATTCATTCAATTTAATCCACAAACACATATTTGGGCATTTTTGCACTTTAGCTCCTAAAGTTCCACATTTATTCAATTTAATCCCTATTTCATAAAAAAATAAATTACACATAATTTAATTACATCTAAGCCTAGCCGAATTTCCTAGGGACCTTTAGCAGCCCAAAACTTTCATTTATTTCACAATTTAACCCCTTAATTTACACTTTTCTCAATTTAATCCCTAATATGCATTTTACTCAAAATCACTTTACAAAACGTTAGGGTATGGGCTAGCTAGTGCTCAAAACAACGATAAAAAAAAACATAAAAAATCATCAAAAATCGAGCTCAAAACATACCTCAATCAAGAACACAAATGGCCAAACCCCAAAATGTTCACCAAGCTTTATTTTATTTTGATTTTTAGTGGAAGAAGGATGAATAATGGCCACCATTTTGTGTTGTTTTTAATTAATATTAACTTATTAACCAATTTACCATTTTACCCTTGGTCATTAAATTATTTAATCATCAAATATAAGGCCATTTATGTCAAATCTCACTAATCATGATCTAATTATAACATAAGGTCCTCCCATTTAATAAGCCATAGCAATTTGGCACTTTTAACATATAGAATGCAACTTTTTCATTTTACGCAATTAAGTCATTTTTCTCAAATTGAGCTATTAAACGAATTATTTAGCTCACGAAATTTTCACACATATATATTCACATGCTGTAAACACAAAATAATATTAAACTAGTTTTACAATCTCATATTTATGGTCCCAAAACCACTATTCCAGTTTAACTAAAATTGTGTTGTTACAGTAAAGGCCTCTTATGACTGTAAAGTTGAAAACATTAAGGCAGATCGTGTGATTAGACGAAAGTACCATTGGCCGTGGCATGAATACTTAGTTCGATGGAAGGGACTTCTTGACAGCGAAGCAAGTTGGGAACCTACCGAGGCATTGTGGCAATTCCAAGGAAAGATAGACCAGTTCTATGAGGAGAACGCGACAAGGGCGTCACTAAAACAAATGGGGGAGAATGTCATGGGTTATGCATAGGAGCCTGCAACCATGATGAACTTTTACTATACATCACATTCGAGGGAGGTCATTAGGCCTAACCAGATTGGTCCATTGATTAGAGAGATTGAAAGCCCATATTTGGAGCTTGGTAAATAAGGAAAGTAATCTTCAAAGATATGCTTGGAAAATATGGAAGGTGATCTTCAAAGATATATGATCCTAGACATTAAATGCAATCTTTAGAAGATATGATTCTGTAATCTTATGGATTTGATATCGATATAGCTTTTAATCTTAGCTATTGATTATTTCGATCTGTACCATTGATTTTGGGGTGGCTCAGCTATAAATAGAGGCCTCTCCCCCTCATTGTAATTCATTCAGTTATTAATAGAATTTGGAGAGCATTCACTCAAATTTTTCTCTCAAGTGTTGTTGCTTTTCTGGGGCTTTTGTTCATCTTTCAAGCTCGTTCTTACTTCGTTCTTCTGCTGTTCTTCATGGGTGCCTAAGAGGAGCTCTGTTGAATCCTCAATTATTACGAGTTAGGCTGACTTAGGCGTTTCTGAGCAAATAAACTACCTAAGGCTGTACGGGTTGCTTGTAAAAACTCTAAGTCCATGACACTAGAGCTTGGTATGAAAGATTATAAAATTTTCTTATTGAGAAAGATTTTTGTAAAGGGAAGGTTGACACAACACTTTTTATTAAAAGAAAAGACTGATTTATTAGTAGTTCAATTCTATGTTGATGATATTATTTTTGGTTCTACTAATGATATTCTTTGTCAAAAATTTTTGATAAACCGTAAATTATACATATTTTTACCCCATGTTTAATGCATTTTACAGATGATTTCTCATTAGAATTGGTGAATTTGATGCTCCTAATGCTTTAATTTCATGTTTTGTACTCAAGAGAGCACCAAGAGTCAAAAGGAGCCAAAAACGAGCCAAAAAGGGACAAAATGGGCCAAATCAAGAAGATGACACGGCCTAAGCCTTGCCACACGAGTAGCTCACACGCCCATGTCTTTTGAGGATGTCGACCAAGGCTTTCACGATTCACACGACCTAGGCATTGACCCACACGGCCGTGTGTAATTTAACGGATCGAACATGTAGCACCCCAAACCCGGCCCAGACGTTATGGCCAAATCTAACGTGCCACATTGAAGTTAAAAACCCATGTTCCCTTTTAAGTGTTTTAAAAGCCGACTTTTGTTAAGCTAACCAAGTGAATGGAAGCTGGGCACCAGGTAGGTATCCATAACAGAGGAGGTGGCCATGAAGGCTGCTTAAGTACCAAGCTCTTCGATTGGATCCAATCCTAGACATGCCCACATCCATTGCCACACTTGGTTAAAACGGATTGAAACTTTTTTGAGTGGTTATCTTTGATAAATCAAATATTCGTGACGTCGTGTTATTTTAAAAACAAGTATCGTTTTGAAATCGCGCCCTAAGTCTAGCCCATTTGAATTATTATCCACCAGAATAAAGTTATTAAAAATAATATAATCCCAGAAAATAAAAGAAGAAAATAAAGTTAAAATGGCCTTATTACAACCCAAAAATTAAATAGGAAATAAAAATAACTTAAGGAAACCAGTCTCTTTTCAACCCAAAAGTGTTCACCATGGCCACTCTGAATCCCCTCCGGCTCCAAGACACCCACATCAAGGCCCACCTACAAGGTTAAAGAAGGGGTGAGTTTGGAAACTCAGTGTGTAAGGAAAACCCATTCAAAGCCCAGGTCAGCTCAAGCCATTGGGCCTAAGCCCATTCAGATAACAGTGATACTGGGCCAGAGCCCTTTTCAGATTACATTAAACTGGGCCTTAACCCCTCATTCAGATAATAGTACGGTCTATTTCAAAATACATGCAAGCCCATTTGGGGAGACTACTCAACCCACCAACCGCTACACTCCACCCGTACCAGCCCTACACTCCATGTGGGGAATAACTCGACCCACCCAGCCTTACACTCCACAGTTGCAGCCTTGCTGCTCAGTTAACAATAAATTGAGGCAAAGCCTCCAGTACGTGGACAAGCCACTTTTAGTACTTCCTCCATCAATATCCCAGTCCCATGCATCAGATAATAACAACATGGCATGCAGTAAATAACAACAGTCAAACATGCATTTAGGTCAATTTACTCCTAGGGGTATTTCGGTACTTTATCTCCTAGGGGTAAAACTGTAAATTTTCCAATTTTTTAAAGGTATTTCAGTAATTTATCTATTTTAGTGTTTTTCATGCATATTCCTACCTTTCACGTACTAACAGAATCACTTACCGAGGGTTCTTACTGAATTGGGCCCGTTGGCCCTTTATTCTAATTTTGGCTCAATAAGCCCAAAAATATCGAGGGCACAGAGATCATGCACTTTGCAGTCCAAACATTGCATGTGACATCCCTAAATTGACCCTAGTCGGAAAGTGGTTTCGGGACCACTAAACCGAGTCATAATAATAATTAACCATCATAATTGATGCTCATTATATGTATATATGCATGTGTGAAAATTTCATGTTTGGATTTTGTTAATTGTAAGTGAATTTTTATCAAATAGGACTTATGTGAGAAAATTTAGAAATGTGCTAGGCAAATGTAAGGTGGCCTATTAATACATGTGGGAAAGTGTTGTCCTTGCATGTCAAATTAGCCAAAATGAAGCATGATGGCCTACCATGCTATGGGTGGAAACATGTCTCCAACATGTTAGACTAGTGATGCATGTAGGAAACAATAAAATAAGAAAGTTAGCATTAAAGAAATGGAAAAAGAAAATGATGATAACAAAAAAAAAAAGTGTGGATGCTTCCCCCCTTGCCGTACATGAGAGAAACAAAAGCAAAGAAAGAAAGAAAAAAAAAAAAGGGTGTTCATTCTCTCATTTTCTCCTTGCTTGGCCGAATATACTAAGAAGAAAGGGGGGAAAAAGCTTGAGAAAATCAGCCATGGGAGCTTACTAGACTAAGGTGTTTTGATACAAGAAGGTGTGTTTTATGCCACTCTTGAAAATGCATGCATGATTTGGAGGATTGGTTCAAAATTTTCCTTGAATCTCAAATCGAAACTAAGTTGTTAGGTGAGTTAAAATTGACCATGCATGTTGTTTTCCTTGGTGAGTGTTTTTGATGTTGTTGTGATGAAAGCATGGAAATGAGTAAGTTCGAATGTTTAACAAAAGGAAATTTTGTGCCATTGAGTTCTTGTTGTTATGTGTGTGTGCATGAGTATTCGGCCATGCTATAGAATTTATGTTGCAACATGATTAATGCTTAATGAGATGTATAATAGTACTTGTGAATGAGCTTGAGAGTATTTAAACAATTAGACATGAAAAGGGTGGTAATGAGGCTGAAAAATTGTTGGATGGTTAATTGGGTAAGGAATGAAGCATTGACCATATAGGGGTACAAATGGGCATAGGTGTTAAATACCTTGTATTGGAAACTTTGATAAATAAGTAGCAATAAATTAAGATGAGATTGAGTAAATTTTAGCTTAGTTGTGTTAACTATTCGCAATAACCATAATAATGCATGTGAATGCCGTATGTTTGTGTTTGATGGAGAGGTAAATTGTTTGATTTAGCTCAAGAGCAAAGGGAACTAGATTGGACAAAGGAAAGGAGAAAGCAAGCGAGTAGCCGATTTGGAACCGTTCTACCCCAAACAAGGTAAGTCATTAAGCACGTATTTGATATTGCTTAAATGATTGTAAAATTTATACAATTGTGTTTAATGGGATGATATATATATATATATGAATGAAAATGTATGTGTATGGAGTGATGACATTTGTTGAATGTAAAAGAAATAGTGAAATGTGTAGAAAGTTTGCTTTCGGCACTAAGTGTCTTGAACAATCGTGTGTATGCGGTGGCGAGATCAGCACTAAGTGTGCGTCTTTGGAAATATATGGCACTAAGTGTGCAAGCTGGAAAAATACTGACCTTTGGGTGTGCGAGCTCGGAGGGTATGGCCTTTGTGTGTGGGGGCTTAAATTACGTGGCACTAAGTGTGCGAAATCGAGTAGTAAGCAATTGTGTGTGCGTACTTTAAATATATGGAGGTGTGTCTCCATTGAATTGAGTATGGACAATGGATCGGGTAAGTACCTCGAGCTCATGACGAATAGAGAATACGTTCATGCTTGGGGTTGAAATTGGTAAGCCTTAAATCTATGTGATGATTGAAATTGTATGGTTGTCTTTGGAAAATGAGTTAATGTGTAAAAATGCTTGATTGTCTTGTTGTGTAGAATATGAAATGTGGATGTATGAATTGGTGCGAGATTGGACCGAAAGGTCCGAGGTATTATGGTATAGATTCGATATGGACGAGTACCTAGCCTCATTTGTTGTACATGTAGTAGTAACTTTATCGGTGGATTGATGAATGCTTATGACTTCTTGAGTTGTAAACTCACTCGGTGTTTTCTTGTCACCCATTTTAGGTCTCTCGGACTCATATTGTTTGCGTGATCGGGACCGTCGTTGAAGTCATCACTCTGCGCAAGGGACACCGCCCGTTGAGCCTCGATCATCCGCGAATAATCAAAATGAAGGCGAAACAAGCCTTCTTCACCATGATGAATGAGTGGGTCGCGCAATATGCCCGAACCAACCCGGCTGTCCAACCATTCCGAATTTAAATACTCCACCCAAGAGCCATAATGCCTCCGATTCTTGATCCTGTGAGGTGAGTAAACCACACATGGACTTGATTAGGAAGCGTGGGGCCGAGGAGTTCAAGGCCATAGTTCTTGATGATGCCGAAAAGGCCGAGTTACGGCTCGATAACACCATTAGAGTGTTAGATGAACTGTCATGCACACCGATGAATGTCTTAAGTGTGCTATATCCTTGTTGCGAGACTCGACTTACTATTGGTGGAGGACTTTAATTTCCATAGTCCCAAATGAGCGAGTTACTTGGGATTTCTTCCAATTCAATTTGAAAGAAATACATTAGTCAACGGTTCATCGATCGAGCGTAAGGAATTCTTGGAACTCAAGCAAGGCGGATGATCAGTATCTGAATCTGAACATGAGTTCGTAAGACTTAGTCGGTATGCTCGGGAGTGTGTGGCTGATGAGGTTGCGATGTGCAAAAGATTTGAAGAAGGATTGAATGAAGAGTTAAAGTTACTAGTGGGAATTTTAGAGATAAAGGAGTTCGTGACACTAGTCGAACGAGCACGCAAGGCGGAAGAACTTGGGAAGGAGAAGAAGAAGGCTGAATTTGAAGCAAGAGATTACCGTAAAAGATCGACGAGTAAAGCTCCGTTCTCGGTGTAAAGAGGTTCGGGAGGACACCAAGAAGTCGAGGACATTGCGGGAATTTCCATTAGAGCCCGACCATTGGCGGACTCGAGCTACTTCAGTAGCTAGTGTGGGCAATAATCGTCAAGAGAGACAGAATGCCCCCAATGTGGAAGACGACACCTAGGTGAATGTTGGGGTAAGTCTGTTAATAGGGCTGTTATGGATGCGGTTCAAGGACCACTTCATTAGAGATTGCAGGAGCTAGATGAGAGGAATAAGGCGCAAGGTGCAAGACCTAGTGGAACGACGGCTGGAGGTAGGCCCCGAGAATCTCTGGAGGTAGGGGTGGTAATCGAGAGGAGCCTCTGTCGGCTGTCCGATCCGAGACCGTGCTCTGCTAGAGCATATGCCATCCAGCGCACGAGAGGAGGCATCCTCCTGACGTTATCACTTGGTACTTTTACTCTCTTTGATACTATTGTGATTGCATTGATTGACCCGGCTCTACTCACTCATATGTATGTGAAACCTTAGCATCGATAAGACTCTACTGTTGAGTCTCTTGAGTTAAATAATTCAGTGTCAAACCCTTTGGGTCAATCGTGCTTTCGTTGATAAAGTGTGCAAGAGATGCCCTTAATAATTCGAGAATCTGTTTCCGGCCGATCGATGCTTCTACCATTTAATGAATTCGATGTTATTCTTGGTATGGATTGGCTAACCGTACATGATGCGGTGGTGGATCGCAAAAGGAAAACCATTGATTTGAGGAGTGCAAATAATGAGGTAGTCCGAGTCGAGTCTCTTGATTTAAAAGGCGCGCGGCGATAATATCTTCTATGACCGCTCGGAGGTATGTGAAAAGGGTGTGAAACATACCTTGCGTATGTGTTTGGAAGTAAAGAGACGGAAAGGAAACTCGAATCGGTACCGATGGTTTGTGAGTATTTAGATGTTTTCCGAGGAGTTCACCGGATTGCCACCGGTTCGAAAGTGGAATTGACATCGGTTGTACCGGTACTACGCCGATTTCAATAGCCCGTGTCGTATGGCATTAACGAAATTAAAGGAATTGAAGGTTCAATTGCAAGAATTGACGGATAGAGGTTTATTTCGACCGAGTTTTTCTCCATGGGCGCTTTGTATTGTTTGTGAAGAAGAAGGACGGAACCATGAGGTTGTGCATCGACTATCGTCAACTCAATAAAGTGACGATAAAGAATAAATATCCATTGCCACGAATTGACGATTTGTTTGATCAATTAAAGGGAGCCTCGGTGTTTTCAAAGATAGATTTGAGGTTGGGGTACTATCGGTTGAGGTCCGAAATCGGACATACCCAAAACCGCTTTTAGAACGAGGTACGGTCACTCTGAATTCTTGGTGATGCCGTTTGGGCTCACTAATGCCCTACGGTGTTTATGGATTTAATGAATAGAATTTTCAGGCCATACTTGGATCGGTTCGTAGTTGTATTTATCGATGACATTTTGGTCTATTCGAGAGATGAAACGAACATCTTGAACACCGAGGCTAGTGTTGCAAATCTTACGAGATAAGCGATTATCGCAAAGTTCATAAATGTGAATTTTGGTTGAAAGTGGTTAGCTTTTGGGGCGCGTGGTGTCGCATCGGGTGTCGGGTGGACCCGAACAAAATTTTAGCCATAGTCATTGAAACCACCAAGGAATGTTACCGAAGTTAGGAGCTTTTTGGGGCTTGCCGATTATTACCGACGATTTGTAAAGGTTTCTCGACGATAGCCACGCCAATGACGGCTTCTCCAAAAGGATGTTAAGTTCGAATGGACGGAGAAATGTCAGAAAAGTTTCGATCAACTGAAAGCTTATTTGACTGAAGCCCCAATTCTAGTGCAACCCGAATCGGGCAAAGAGTTTGTCATTTATAGTGGCGCATCCTTACTTGGGTTGGGTTGCGTATTGATGCAAGAAGGGCGAGTTGTGGCCTATCGTCGAGACAATTAAAGCCACATGAGAAAAATTATCCAACCCATGATCTCGAATTGGTCGCCATCGTGTTCGCCTTAAAGATATGGCGACATTACTTATTTGGTGAGAAGTGCCATGTATTCGGATCACAAAAGTCTCAAATATTTGATGACTCGAGAGAGACTTAAATCTGCGACAAAGGCGATGGCTCGAGTTGTTAAAAGATTATGAACTCGTCATTGATTATCACCGGAAAGGCTAATGTGGTTGCGGATGCCTTAAGTCGAAATCACTTTGTTTGCTTTTGACGATGAATGTACACTTGTCTATTCTACCCGACAATGTGTTAGTAGCGAATTAAAGGCCAAACCATTATTGGCTCATCAAATTCGGAAGCTCGAAAGTTGATGAGGAGTTGCTTGCAAAACGGTGAGTGTGTTACGAACAAGGAATCGAGTTTCAAATTGATGATGACGATTGTTTGAGGTTCGAAGTCGTCTGTGTGTTCCAAAGAATTGAACTTATTTCGATAATTCTAAATGAAGCCCATTGTAGTCGAATGTCAATCCACCCGGTAGTACTAAAATGTACAATGACACAAACGCCAATTTTGGTGGCCGGTGTGAAACGAGACATTTCGAATTTGTTTCAAGGTGTCGATATGTCAACAAGTGAAAGCGGAACATCAAGTGCCATCGGGATTACTTGACCGATCATGATACCCGAATGGAAATGGGATCGAGTAACAATGGACTTTGTGTGCAGGTTACCATTGACTCGAATAAGAAAGACTCGGTTTGGGTCATTGTTGATAGATGACCAAGTCGCTCATTTTATCCTGTCATACGGATTTTACGCTCGATAAGTTGGCGTAATTATCGTCTCCCAAATTGTTCGATTGCATGGGGTACCTATTTCTATCGTGTCGGATAGAGACCCAAGATTTACGTCGCGGTTTTGGAAGAAATTGCAAGAGGCTTTGGGTACCAAACGCATTTTAGCACTTTTCACCCCAAACCGATGGTCAATCCGAACGGATAATTCAAATACTCGAGGATATGTTGAGATGTTGCATCCTTGAGTTTAGTGGTTCATGGGAGCAGTATCGCCTTTGATTGAATTCGCTACAACAATAGCTTTCAATCAAGTATTAAGATGGCGCCTTACGAGGCTTTATACGATCGTAAATGCCGTACCCCATTATTCTGGTGAACTTAGTGAAGGTAAATTCTTGAGGTTGATTTGGTTAAGGATGCGAGCAAAAGTTCGAGTAATTCGTGAAAGTTTGAAAGCGCCGGATCGCCAAAAGTCGTATCGGATTTGAAAAGAAAAGATATTGAATATCGGGTTGGAGACAAGGTCTTTCTCAAAGTTTCACCTTGGAAGAAGGTGCTTAGATTTGGTCGTAAGGGCAAATTGAGTCCGAGGTTCATCGGGCCATATGAAGTATCCGAACGAATTGGGCGATCGCATATCGATTAATTTTTCCCCGAGCTCGAAAGGATTCTAGCGTTTTCATGTCTCGATGCTTGACGATATAGGTCGATCCATCGCACGTAATTGCTCCCTCCGAGATTGAGATTTAGCCTAATTTGAGCTATGAAGAGGAACCGATTCACATTATGAGGCGTGAAGTAAAGAGTTGCGCAATAGGAAAATCCGTTAGTGAAGGTGTTGTGGCACAAACACGTAATGGAAGAAGCCACTTGGGAACTTGAGGACTCTATGAAAGAGCGATACCGAGCCTATTTACGGTAAGATTTTCGGGACGAAAATTTCTTAAGTGGGGAGAGTTGTGACATCCCTAAATTGACCCTAGTCGGAAAGTGGTTTGGGACCACTAAACCGAGTCATAATAATAATTAACCATCATAATTGATGCTCATTATATGTATATATGCATGTGTGAAAATTTCATGTTTGGATTTTGTTAATTGTAAGTGAATTTTTATCAAATAGGACTTATGTGAGAAAATTTAGAAATGTGCTAGGCAAATGTAAGGTGGCCTATTAATACATGTGGGAAAGTGTTGTCCTTGCATGTCAAATTAGCCAAAATGAAGCATGATGGCGGCCATGCTATGGGTGGAAACATGTCTCCAACATGTTAGACTAGTGATGCATGTAGGAAACAATAAAATAAGAAAGTTAGCATTAAAGAAATGGAAAAAGAAAATGATGATAACAAAAAAAAAAAGAGTGTGGATGCTT
Source organism: Gossypium arboreum (assembly GCF_025698485.1). Classification (NCBI taxonomy): domain Eukaryota; kingdom Viridiplantae; phylum Streptophyta; class Magnoliopsida; order Malvales; family Malvaceae; genus Gossypium; species Gossypium arboreum. The sequence continues at coordinate 12,320,615 of NC_069071.1, forward strand.
CCCCCTTGCCGTACATGAGAGAAACAAAAGCAAAGAAAGAAAGAAAAAAAAAAAGGGTGTTCATTCTCTCATTTTCTCCTTGCTTGGCGAATATACTAAGAAGAAAGGGGAAAAAGCTTGAGAAAATCAGCCATGGGAGCTTACTAGACTAAGGTGTTTTGATACAAGAAGGTGTGTTTTATGCCACTCTTGAAAATGCATGCATGATTTGGAGGATTGGTTCAAAATTTTCCTTGAATCTCAAATCGAAACTAAGTTGTTAGGTGAGTTAAAATTGACCATGCATGTTGTTTTCCTTGGTGAGTGTTTTGATGTTGTTGTGATGAAAGCATGGAAATGAGTAAGTTCGAATGTTTAACAAAAGGAAATTTTGTGCCATTGAGTTCTTGTTGTTATGTGTGTGTGCATGAGTATTCGGCCATGCTATAGAATTTATGTTGCAACATGATTAATGCTTAATGAGATGTATAATAGTACTTGTGAATGAGCTTGAGAGTATTTAAACAATTAGACATGAAAAGGGTGGTAATGAGGCTGAAAAATTGTTGGATGGTTAATTGGGTAAGGAATGAAGCATTCGGCCATATAGGGTACAAATGGGCATAGGTGTTAAATACCTTGTATTGGAAACTTTGATAAATAAGTAGCAATAAATTAAGATGAGATTGAGTAAATTTTCAGCTTAGTTGTGTTAAGTATTCGGCAATAACCATAATAATGCATGTGAATGCCGTATGTTTGTGTTTGATGGAGAGGTAAATTGTTTGATTTAGCTCAAGAGCAAAGGGAAGTAGATTGGACAAAGGAAAGGAGAAAGCAAGCGAGTAGCCGATTTGGAACCGTTCTACCCCAAACAAGGTAAGTCATTAAGCACGTATTTGATATTGCTTAAATGATTGTAAAATTTATACAATTGTGTTTAATGGGATGATATATATATATATGAATGAAAATGTATGTGTATGGAGTGATGACATTTGTTGAATGTAAAAGAAATAGTGAAATGTGTAGAAAGTTTGCTTTCGGCACTAAGTGTCTTGAACAATACGTGTGTACGGTGACGAGATCGGCACTATGTGTGCGTCTTTGGAAATATATGGCACTAAGTGTGCAAGCTGGAAAAATCTGACCTTTGGGTGTGCGAGCTCGGAGGGTATGGCACCGTGTGTGCGGGCTTAAATTACGTGGCACTAAGTGTGCGAAATCGAGTAGTAAGCACTGTGTGTGCGTACTTTAAATATATGGAGGTGTGTCTCCATTGAATTGAGTATGGACAGCGGATCGGGTAAGTACCTCGAGCTCATGACGAATAGAGAATACGTTCATGCTTGGGGTTGAAATTGGTAAGCCTTAAATTTATGTGATGATTGAAATTGTATGGTTGTGCTGGAAAATGAGTTAATGTGTAAAATGCTTGATTGTCTTGTTGTGTAGAATATGAAATGTGGATGTATGAATTGGTGCGAGATTGGACCGAAAGGTCCGAGGTATTATGGTATAGATTCGATATGGACGAGTACCTAGCCTCATTTGTTGTACATGTAGTAGTAACTTTATCGGTGGATTGATTAATGCTTATGACTTACTGAGTTGTAAACTCACTCGGTGTTTTTCTTGTCACCCATTTTAGGTCTCTCGGACTCGTATTGTTTGCGTGATCGGGACCGTCGTTGAAGTCATCACACCGGCTGAAATCTTGTGGTATTGTTTTTGTTGTTGAAGAACATTTGGCATGTATAGGCTATTATATTTTGTCGAATTGTGGGTTGTAAACTTTAAGCCATGTGAAAATGGCCTATGTGGTCGTCGAGTGGGATGCTAGAACCTATAGCCACGAGTCTTAGAAACTCAAATTTTGATAAGGTGGCCATAATTTGTGTCATGTATGATGGATGATTAAGGCCAAGGAAAAATTCATGAAATTGGCATAGTCTACTGCAGTAACTGTTGCGGACAGCAGCAGTGAGATGAGATTGAAAAATCACTAAAAATAGTAGAAGTAGAATTAAATAGTGAGTAAATTATGGAACTGAACCTTGATGAATCTATTTTTATATGGACGAAACGAAATGACCATATGAGCAGTATACTGAGAAATATTAAGGTTCTCGTGAGACAGGGCCAGAACGGTTTCTGGGTCCCCTATCGCGACTTTGAAAATTTACCATAAATTATCCAGAAAGAATTAGGAGTCATGACTTATATGTACAGATTCCATTTTGAGTCTAGTTTCATTAGAAACAAACGGCACCAGTATTAAAGCCCTGTACAGAGAGATATTCAAGTTGTAACGCGCGAAGGTCAGAGCAGTCGGTCCCTGTAACATGGGTGACTTAAACTAATAAACTGTACCAATTGGCCCAACCAAAAATTATAAAAATAAATCCATGGATGGGTATATGAGTCTAAATTCAGGGAAAATTTACGAAACCAGTTTCCGAGTTTTGAAACTCGAGATATGATTTTTAAGGCGATGGTGACACAGTTTTCCAGCCTGACTGGTAATGTCAAATTGGTTGGTATCTTGAGAGGGTTTGGCCGTTAACCCCTCGTGTCCGACACTGGCGCCAGTCACGAGTTAGGGGTGTTACATTGCAGCTTACCAAAAACATTAATCTATTTACCTCACAAGCATTCGCACACTCGCAAATCTACAAAATACCGATTTTTCGGCATTTCAGCTTTTCGGCTTTTGCCGATCTAGACTAAGAAAGGGTGTTAGTTACACACCTATTTTATGACGATTCGTTGATGAGATCCACCCTCGAACTACCTACAATTATATTACTACCACGTTAATCTACTACCGAAACGAACTACATAATATCTCCTTACCTTATTCGGCCATAACACCTTAGGCACTAGCAATCCTACCTTTGCCGAAGTTTGCGACTAGACTTAGATGCCGTTGCTCCACTTGTCCAAGCCCTTGATTAGCAGCCTCTAGATCACATTATTATCAAGACAAAATAGTTATCACAACCCCTTAGGGCTGCAAGTCCAAGTCGACAGCCTCCCTAACCTTTAGGGGTTTCGACTTTTTTAAAATAGAAATAAAGACTAGATTGAAAAGACTTACCACCGGTTCCTTCGGTCAATGATCCCAATTAATTTCTACTTAATTCTGATGCCGATCTAAGCCCTCAAATGATAACAAAAGTCAAGCCTTCAGTGATCTGTAACACCCCGTACCTGAGTCCGTTACCGGAGTCGAACACAAGGTGCACACAGACTTAACTTAATTGTTTTCACAGTCCATAAAAAAAAATTTCCAGACAAGCTGGTTACTGCGTCACTGTCGCCTTAAAAATCATATCTTGAGTTTCAAAACTCAAAAATCAGTTTCGTAATTTTTCCCTGAAACTAGACTCATATGTCCATCTACAGATTTGTTTCTAGAATTTTTGGTCAAGTCAATTAGTACATTTTATTAGTTAAAGTCTCCCCAATTCCAGGGTTTGACTACACTGACCTTTATGCATTACGAATTGGATATCTTCCTGTACAGGTCTTCAATACTGATGCCGTTTGTTTCTTTAGAAACTAGACTCAAATAGGAATCTATAAATATATGGAATGACTCCTAATTATCTCTGGTTAATTTATAATGAATTTCCAAAATCCGAACAGGGGATCCAGAAACCGTTCTGGCCCTGTTTCACGAGAACTTTAATATCTCTTAACATATAACTCATATGACCGTTTCGTTTCTTCCATATGAAAGTAGATTCATCAAGGTTCATTTAAATAATTTATTCACTATTTAATTACATTCCTACAAATTTTAGTGATTTTTCAAATCCACACCACTGCTGCTGTCAGCATCTATTTTCAAGGTAAATTTTACCTATTTCGTGGTTTCCATGGACCAACTAGAGTTTTGTCATACATAGGTCCACATATAATCATATTTAGCCATTCCAATGGCTGATCATTTGCCCAACACTTCCATTCAGTCCGTAGTCACATCATGAAACCATACATATATACATAAACACAAATGGTCTAATGCCATACTCCACTTTTACGAGCCATTTTCGCATGGCTGTACACACATACATCACAAAACGTACTTGAAAAACAGCAAAGGGTAGTCCTATACATGCCATATCCAGAGTTCAACTAAAAGAGTACCAAAGGGCTTTGATAGTGTGGATGACTTGACTTGATGATCCCGAATCCGATAGCTAACGAACAAAATCTAGAAAACAAAGAGCCAAAGCAGCGGGTAAGCATTTTATTGCTTAGTAAGTTTCAAGTAATGAATTCAGCTTTGACTAAAGTATTACGTTCACATAGCTAAATGAATCACTTTATTAATACACATTCTCATAATCATACTTACTTCACACTTCATCAACATATATATATACACAAGGTATCAACCTATCTAAGAGCCGAAAGTTCGTTAGTCGATTAAGCGAACACTATTTCAAACGAATCAACTTTTCCGATGCACATGTGAACATACCTTATCGTATGGGTTTTTCGAGCGTATTAACTGAATTTATTACAGCACCAAAACGCTCACCTTCAAACCGAGTTTCTTCGGAATTTAGCCGGATATAACCACAAGCATAATTGCCTTGGTCTTAACCCGGATTTGGTAACTTGCACAAATGCCTTGGTCTTAGCCGGATATAACAACTCGCATGAATGCCTTCGGGTCTTAGCCCGGATATAATCACTAGCATAAATGCCTTCGGGACTTAGCCCGAGTATCATTCAAATGCTCATGTACACATATATCAATAATCACGACACATCCATATTTCATTTTCACACTAAGGCTCAAACACAAAACATTTATCAAACCTTTCCAATTTCGGCTCAATAGCCACACACAAAGGCATGATTTTGATTTGTTTATCACATAATCTAATTAGATCGTAATCTAGGTTCCATTACTCAAAAACTTACCTCGGACGTGGTCGAACGATTTCGACGGCTATTCGACTATTTTTTCCTTCCCTTTATCGGATTTAGCTCCCCTTTGCTCTTGAGCTTAATTTAACAAATAAATTGATTTAATCATTTGAGCATCGAAAGAGGAATTCAAGGTACTTAGCCCACATATTTTCATTAGACATTAAAGTCACATATGTACGGAAATCATGAATCAACTCAACACATTAGTTAGTACTCTCCTTAGCCGAATTTTCTAAGCCAAGAATAGGCATCAATATGCTTGCCTCTAACCAAATGCATGCACACCAATTCCCCTCATGTGGCTGAATATGCATGTCCATGTTGAGGCCAATTATACACTTAATACCACACAAAAATAGCTTACATTTTACTAACTAACGCATTCCATATTGTAACTCAATATGCATCAATCATTTATTTCATAACCGAAACATCATCATATGCAAATATATACCTTGAGATGGTATATATGTCATACCAATACATCATGTACAAACATGTATATCTATATATATATATATATGCTAGAGCCGAATCTAAAAGTTGCTTATATCCAAATATAAACATATATCTAAAGCTCAAATCTTACCTACCATGCAATATGCATAAATCATACTTATGGATATACCATCGCCGAATACACCACAACACCATACCGTTTCGATTTTGGTCACGGTTGAACAAGGAACTTAATGCCTCACTCGAAAGAAAAAATGCTAAAAAGAAGATTTAAGAGTCATCAATCCACCTTCACATGCATCATTACAAAGCTTCATTTTAGCATGTAAATGACATCAACACCAAGCAAGAATGATGCATCCATGGCCGAGTGTCATTTCCATCACCTAACAAGATTTAGACCATGGGCTAGGTAGAACTCAAGCTACCAACTAAAACATGCATGCATCTCATGGACAACATCAAACATACCTTAGTCTAACAAATCACCATAGCTGATTGTTTCAAGCTCCTCCCCTTCCTTTCTCTCCTCTATTCGCCAAGGATGAACCAAAGGACACACTTGTTTCCTTTCTTCCTTAGAATTTTCAGCCAAAAGAAGTGACAATTGATGAACACTTTTTTCTTCTTTCCCTCAACTCATGGCAATGGGAGAAACAATCACCCCCTCTCTTTTTTTTTTCCTTTTCATTATTCAATTCCCATGCTCATTATTTTATTTTTTCTTACATCCACCATTGTCACAACATGTTTTATGACATGTTTTTGCCCATAATCCTTGTCATGGCCGGCCACTAACTATTAGGGGAAATTTGACATGCAAGTCCTCCCTTTGATTACATGCACTATTAGGTCCTTATAGATTAGCCTATCACGTTTCAAAAGTGTCACACAAGTCCTAATAACTGAATTCACATGCAATCGACTAAATCGAAGCTTGAAAATTTCACACATTCATAAATACATATTCTAGACAATAAATATTACGTTCAAACATTTCGGTGACTCGGTTTAGCGGTCCCGAAACCACTTCCCGACTAGGGTAAATTTTGGGCTGTCACAACTCTCCCCCACTTAAGAAATTTTCATCCCTGAAAATCTTACCGGTAAAGTATCGCTCTTTCATAGAGTTCTCGGGTTCCCAAGTAGCTTCTTCTATCCCGTGTTTGAGCCATAACACTTTCACTAGCGGAACCCTTTTGTTTCGCAACTCTTTCACTTCTCGTGCTAGGATACGAATCGGTTCTTCTTCATAACTCATATTGGCTTGAATTTCAACCTCTAATGGACTAATTACGTTCGACGGGTCAGATCTATAACGTCAAGCATCGAAACATGAAAGACGTCGTGAATCTTTTCGAGTTCGGGGCAAAATCAAACGATCATAATCGACCGACTCGTTCGGATATTTCATATGGCCCGATGAATCTCGGACTCGGTTTGCCCTTCGCCAAATCGAGTACCTTTCTACAAGGCGAAACTTTAAGAAACACTTTATCTCCCACGATATTCAATGTCTTTTCGTTTCAAATCCGCATACGATTTACGACGATCGTGGTCGCCTTCGACTTTCACGGATTACCTTTACTTTCCGTTCAGCATCTTTAATCAAATCCACTCAAAATTTTGCTTTCACCGAGCTCGGTCCAAAACAATGGTGTACGGCATTTACGCCCATACAAAGCCTCGTAAGGTGCCATCTTAATACTTGCTTGAAAACCGTTGTTGTGGCGAATTCAATCAAAGGTAAATACCGTCCCCATGAACCATCGAACTCGAGGATGCAACATCTCAACATATCCTCAAGTATCCGAATTATCCGCTCGGATTGACCATCGGTTTGGGGGTGAAAAGCGGTGCTAAAATGCAACTTGGTGCCCAAGGCTTCTTGCAATTTCTTCCAAAATCGCGAGGTGAATCTCGGATCTCTATCCGATACAATAGAAATAGGTACCCCGTGTAATCTCACAATCTGAGAAACATACAATTCAGCAAGTTTATCCAATGAAGAATCCGTACGTACGGGGATAAAGTGAGCCGACTTAGTCAGTCTATCAACAACAACCCAAATCGCATCCTTCTTACTTGCTAACAATGGCAGTCCGGACACAAAGTCCATTGTGACTCGATCCCATTTCTACTCGGGTATCGTAATCGGCTGAAGTAATCCTGAAGGCACTTGATGTTCCGCTTTCACTTGTTGACATATCAAACATCTCGAAACAAAGTCGGAGATGTCTCGTTTCATACCATGCCACCAAAACCGACGTTTCAAATCATTGTACATCTTCGTACTCCCCGGGTGGATTGCCATTCGGCTACAATGGGCTTCGTTCGAAATTATCGAAATAAGTTCGAATTTCTTGGAATACACAAACGATTTACGAACCTCAAACGATCGTCATCATCAACTTGAAACTCTGATTCCACATTCGGAACACATTCAGCCCGTCTTGCAACCAACTTATCGTCGACTTTCTGAGCTTCACGAATTTGATGAATCAATGATGGTTTGGCCTTTAATTTGGCTACTAACACATTGTCGGGTAGAATAGACAAGTGTACATTCATCGTCAGAAAGCAAACAAAGGATTTCCGACTTAAGGCGTCCGCAACCACATTAGCCTTTCCCGGTGATAATCAATGACAAGCTCATAATCTTTTAACAACTCGAGCCAACGTCTTTGTCGCAGATTTAAGTCTCTTTGAGTCATCAAATATTTGAGACTTTTGTGATCCGAATACACATGGCGCTTCTCACCAAATAAGTAATGTCGCCATATCTTTAAGGCGAATACGATGGCGACCAATTCGAGATCATGGGTCGGATAATTTTTCTCATGTGGCTTTAATTGTCTCGACGCATAGGCCACAACTCGACCTTCTTACATCAATACGCAACCTAACCAAGTAGGGAGGCGTCACTATAGATGACAAACTCTTTGCGATTCGGCCGCACTAATCTTGGAGCTTCCGTCAAATGAGTTTTCAATTGATCGAAACTTTTCGACACTTTTCCGTCCATTCGAACTTGACATCTTTACAAGTAGTTTCGTCATGGGTGTGGCTATCATCGAGAATCCTTTTACAAACCGTCGGTAGTAACCGCAAGTCCCAAAAAGCTCGAACCTCGAGAATATTTCTCGGAGGCTTCCAGCTAAGTATGGTGAAATGTTGCTCGGTCGACTCAAATACCCGATGCGATACCACATGACCCAAGAAGCTAACCTCGCTAACCGTAACTCACACTTGCTGAACTTAGCATATAACTGCTTATCCCGTAAAATTTGCAACACTAATCTCAGGTGCTCTGCATGTTCGGTCTCATCTCTTGAATAGACCAAGATGTCGTCAATGAACACAACTACGAACCGATCCAAATATGGTCTGAAGATCCGATTCATCAAATCCATAAATACCGCAGGGGCATTAGTGAGCCCAAACGGCATCACTAAGAACTCGTAGTGACCATATCTTGTTACAAGGCGCTTTGGGTATGTCCGAATCTCGAATTCATGAATCGATAATAGCCTCGATCTCAAATCTATTTTTGAGAACACCGAGGCTCCTTTCAGTTGATCGAACAAATCATCGATCTGTGAAGCGGATATTTGTTCTTTATTGTCACTTTATTAAGTCGACGATAGTCGATGCACAACCTCATGGTTCCGTCCTTCTTTTCACAAACAACACCGGTGCACCCCAAGGTGAAAAACTCGGCGAGCAAAACCTCTATCCATCAACTCTTGCAATCGAGCTTTCAACTCCTTTAATTCCGTTGGTGCCATACGATCTGAAGCTATCAAAATCGGTGTGGTCCTGGTACAAGCTCAATACCAAACTCTATCTCCGAACAGTGGCAAACCCGTAATTCTTGGAAAAACATCCGGTATTCACAAACCACCGCAGCAGATTCGGGTTTATTTCTAACTCCTTATCATCAAGTACATACGCAAGGTATGCTTCGCACCCTTTCTTACATATTTTGGGCCAACATTGATGATATTACGGTGGCAACCCTTTAAGTCTCAGAGACTCAACTCGGATCATCTCGTTATTTGCGCACCTCAAATCCATAGCCTTGCTTTTGCAATTCACAACCGCATCAAGTCCGCGGGAAAAGGAACCTTGAATTACTAGGGGCATTTCTTACACACTTTGTCGACAAGCACGAACGACCCAAGGGATTTGACACCGAATTACGAACTCGAGAGACTCAATAGGTAAAGTCTTCTTTGGATGCTAACGTTTCGCATATATAAGAATGAGTAGAACCGTGGTCAATCAAAGCAATCACATTAGTATCAAAGAGAGTGAAAGTCTTGGTAATAACATCCGGAGAGGAAGCATCCTCGCGTGCGCGATAGCATAAGCCCTAGCAGAGCGCGAGCCTCGGATCTGGTCGTAGCATCTCTAGATCCTCTCTGACCACCACTAGCATTGCCCGTATTTCTAGATGGTCTACCTCGAGCAATGGTAGCACCCGGTTTCCCACTCTGATCTACATTCTGTTCAGACAACCTCGGGCAATCTTTAATGAAGTGGTCAACTGATCCGCACTTGTAACAGGAGCGGTCACGAAATCTACAACTTCTAGAATGCCATTTGCCACAATGCTGACACTCCGTTCTATCTCGACGTTCATTCCCAACACTGGCGACCGAAGTGCCTCGTGTACCCACAGGGGGTCGATCACGATCTCGTCTAAAAGGCCCAAGTGCCTCTAGACCGCCCACATCATCACGAAATTTCTTGATGCTGTTGAAGAGACTTTCCGAGGATCTTTTACGAAACTCTCCAGTTCCCACATCAACTTTTTGTTTTTCTTTTCTAAGCTCTTGACTTTACAAGCTCGCTCGACAAGTACTACGAACTCTCGTATTTCAAGAATGCCAACGAACATTTTATATCTTCATTCAGCCCATCCTCAAAGCGTTTCCACATGATAGCCTCGGACGAAATACATTTCGGCGTATCTACTAAGTCTAACAAATTTTCGTCAGAATCGTCGATGGCGACATAGAACCTTGCTTAAGCTCAAGAAATTCGTTCCGTTTTTGATCAACAAATCTCTGACTGATATACTTTTTCCGAAACTCAGTTTGGAAAAACTCCCAAGTTACTTGCTCTCGGGGCACAACAGAAGTCAGAGTACTCCACCAATTGTAGGCAGAATCACGTAGCAAAGAGATAGTACACTTTAGGCATTCATCGGTGTACAAGATAGCTCATCGAGTGCGGATAATGTTGTCCAACCAAAATTCAGCTTGCTCGGCATCGTCGCTATCCGTAGCTTTAAATTCAGTAGCCCCATGTTTTCGGATTACATCAACTGGGGCTTATTCGACCTTATTTGGTCGATTCATCGGAGGCATTGTAGGTGCGGGGTTGTATTAGTCGGGAATGGAGGTTGTGGAACAGTAGTGTTAGTTCGAATGTATTGGTTGAACCAATCATTCATCACGCTATAAAAAGCTTGCCTAGCCTCATCATTCGGATTGCTAGCAATAGGTTGAGAGTCTGCCGTATTGTCCCTTGTGTGGGAGCAGCGCCACACTCTCCACATCATCAGCTATCACTCGGTTGGGATCGGGATCCATTACTATAAATAAACATAATTTCAAACGTCAGAAATCACCACACTATCAAATAATCACATAAAATGGCATGTATAGCTAGACCCAAACGCATTACGGTAGTCCTAGAATCGACTAAACCGTAGCTCTGATACCAATAAAATTGTAACACCCCGTACCCGAGTCCGTTACCGGAGTCAAACACAAGGTGCACACAGACTTAACTTAATTGTTTTCACAGTCCATAAAAAAAAATTTTCCAGACAATCTGGTTACTGCATCATTGTCGCCTTAAAAATCATATCTTGAGTTTCAAAACTCGAAAATCAGTTTTGTAATTTTTCCTGAAACTAGACTCATATTTCCATCTACATATTTTTTTCTAGAATTTTTGGTCAAGCTAATTAGTACAGTTTATTAGTTAAAGTCTCCCCTATTCCAGGGTTCGACTACACTGACCTTTATGCATTACGAATTGGATATCTTCCTGTACAGGTCTTCAATACTGATTCTATTTGTTTCTTTAGAAACTAGACTCAAATGGGAATCTATACATATATGGAATGACTCCTAATTATCTCTGGTTAATTTATAATGAATTTCCAAAGTCGGAACAGGGGATCCAGAAACTGTTCTGGCCCTGTTTCACGAGAACTTTAATATCTCTTAACATATAACTCATCTAACCGTTTCGTTTCTTCCATATGAAAGTAGATTCATCAAGGTTCATTTACATAATTTATTCACTATTTAATTCCATTCCTAAAAATTTTAGTGATTTTTCAAATCCACACCACTGCTGCTGTCAGCATCTGTTTTCAAGGTAAATTTTACCTATTTCGTGGTTTCCATGGACCAACTAGAGTTTTGTCATACATAGGTCCACATATAACCATATTTAGCCATTCCAATGGCTGATCATTTGCCCAACACTTCCATTCAGTCCGTAGTCACATCATGAAACCATACATATATACATAAACACAAATGATCTAATGCCATACTCCACTTTTACGAGCCATTTTCGCATGGCTGTACACACATACATCACAAAACGTACTTGAAAAACAGCAAAGGTAGTCCTATGCATGCCATATCCAGAGTTCAACTAAAAGAGTACCAAAGGGCTTTGATAGTGTGGATGACTTCGACTTCGATGATCCCGAATCCGATAGCTAACGAACAAAATCTAGAAAACAAAGAGCCAAAGCAACGGGGTAAGCATTTTATTGCTTAGTAAGTTTCAAGTAATGAATTCAGCTTTGACTAAAGTATTACGTTCACATAGCTAAATGAATCACTTTATTAATACACATTCTCATAATCATACTTACTTCACACTTCATCAACATATATATATACACAAGGTATCAACCTATCTAAGAGCCGAAAGTTCGTTAGTCGATTAAACGAACACTATTTCAAACGAATCAACTTTTCCGATGCACATGTGAACATACCTTATCGTATGGGTTTTTCGAGCGTATTAACTGAATTTATTACAGCACCAAAACGCTCACCTTCAAACCGAGTTTCTTCAGAATTTAGCCGGATATAACCACAAGCACAATTGCCTTGGTCTTAACCCGGTTTGGTAACTTGCACAAATGCCTTGGTCTTAGCCGGATATAACAACTTCATACGAATGCCTTGGTCTTAGCCGGATATAATCACTAGCATAAATGCCTTTGGGACTTAGCCCGGTATCATTCAAATGCTCATGTAGACATATATCAATAATCACGACACATCCATATTTCATTTTCGTTACTAAGGCTCAAACACAAAACATTTATCAAACCTTTCCAATTTCGGCTCAATAGCCACACACAAAGGCATGATTTTGATTTGTTTATCACATAATCTAATTAGATCGTAATCTAAGTTCCATTACTCGAAAACTTACCTCGGACGTGGTCGAACGATTTCGACGGCTATTCGACTACTTTTTCCTTCCCTTTATCGGATTTAGCTCCCTTTTGCTCTTAAGCTTAATTTAACAAATAAATTGATTTAATCATTTGAGCATCGAAAGAGGAATTCAAGGTACTTAGCCCACATATTTTCATTAGACATTAAAGTCACATATGTACGGAAATCATGAATCAACTCAACACATTAATTAGTACTCTCCTTAGCCGAATTTTCTAAGCCAAGAATAGGCATCAATATGCTTGCCTCTAACCAAATGCATGCACACCAATTCCCCTCATGTGGCCGAATATGCATGTCCATGTTGAGGCCAATTATACACTTATACCACACAAAAACAGCATACATTTTACTAACTAACGCATTCCATATTGTAACTCAATACGCATCAATCATTTATTTCATAACTGAAACATCATCATATGCAAATATATACCTTGAGATGGTATATATGTCATACCAATACATCATGTGCAAACATGTATATCTATATATATATATATATATATATGTTAGAGCCGAATCTTAAAGTTGCTTATATGCAAATATAAACATATATCCAAAGCTCAAATCTTACCTACCATGCAATATGCATAAATCATACTTATGGATATACCATGGTGAATACACCACAACACCGCACTGCTTCGATTTTGGTCACGGTTGAACAAGGAACTTAATGCCTCACTCGAAAGAAAAAAATGCTAAAAAGAAGATTTAAGAGTCATTAATCCACCTTCACATGCATCATTACAAAGCTTCATTTTTAGCATGTAAATGACATCAACACCAAGCAAGAATGATGCATCCATGGCCGAGTGTCATTTCCATCACCTAACAAGATTTAGACCATGGGCTAGGTAGAACTCAAGCTACCAACTAAAACATGCATGCATCTCATGGACAACATCAAACATACCTTAGTCTAACAAATCACCATAGCCGATTGTTTCAAGCTCCTCCCCTTCCTTTCTCTCCTCTATTCGGCCAAGGATGAACCAAAGGACACACTTGTTTCCTTTCTTCCTTAGAATTTTCAGCCAAAAGAAGTGACAATTGATGAACACTTTTTTTTCTTCTTTCCCCTCAACTCACGGCAATGGGAGAAATAATCACCCCCCTCTCTTTTTTTTTTCCCTTTTCATTATTCATTTCCCATGCTAATTATTTTATTTTTTTCTTACATCCACCATTGTCACAACATGTTTTATGACATGTTTTTGCTCATAATCCCTTATCATGGCCGGCCACTAACTATTAGGGGGGAAATTTTGACATGCAAGTCCTCCCTTTTGATTACATGCACTATTAGGTCCTTATAGATTAGCCTATCACATTTCAAAAGTGTCACACAAGTCCTAATAACTGAATTCACATGCAATCCACTAAATCGAAGCTTGAAATTTTCACACATTCATAAATACATATTCTAGACAATAAATATTACATTCAAACATTTCGGTGACTCGGTTTAGCTGTCCCAAAACCACTTCCCGACTAGAGTCAATTTTGGGCTGTCACATGATCTCACTATTCGGCCAAGTCCCTAAGAGAGTGTGGTTTTCGGCTTTTGTTGAAGCTGTGTTAAGAAAGATGAAATAGGAGGGTTTTGCTATGGTCCTGTCGACAGAACCTTGAGGTTTAGAGAACTAGAGAATCGGTCAAGAATGATGGAAAAGATAATAAAATTGGCTAGGAGAAATCGGCACAGAAAAAAGTATAGTTTTCGGGATTTCGACTTTTTATGTCAATGGCTATGAAGGTTTTAGAAACGTCTGAAACAAAAAAGATGGAGATGCACAGGCGGTTAGAGAGATTCGGCTATGGAGGAAAAGAAGAAAAAGAAAAAGTTGAAGAGAAAAGGAGAAAAGAAAGAAGAGGAGGATGGTTAGCAAACGGCACAACTTTCCCCCTCATGCCGAATTTATACTGGCACATAACCTAGCAGAATTTTCCCATGCTAGAGGCCCTTGGCCGGCTAACTCATGTTCCTTGATCAGCTTTTAAATCTTCTCCTTTATCAGCTCCTAAATCCTCTCCCTTATCAGTTCCTAAATCCTCTCCCTTATCAGCTCCTAAATCTTCTTCTGACTGCCTTTCACTTTAGTTCCACTGCTTACCTTTTCTGTACATAAAAAAATTAATATCACCAATTTGCTTACCTTGCTACTCGAACCTTTGCTCTCCTTGGTCATCCACACACCACCTCTTAAGCCCCCAAGTGACGCCTCAAGCCAACTTACCACGGGCTTCCTTGTGTTTTATTTTACCCAGTTAATACCTAAAAGCCCAACTAACCAGAACCTCTTCTTCTATAGAATTAAAATTAACTAAAATTACCGGATTTTAACTTAAACTTGGGCCTTCTAGAGACCCACTAACCTGATTAAATCTACGTCAAGTAGACAGAACACCAAAATTTAAAATTTTCCAACACTCACAAAATTCCCGAAAATTGGGGCATTACAACTCTATCCCCTTAAAAGAAATTTTGGCCTCGAAATTTACCTGATCCAAATAGTTGAGGGTATTGTTGACGCATAGTCTCTTCTGACTCCCAAGTAGCTTCTTCCCTTCCATGATTATGCCAAAGCACTTTTACTAACAAAACAGATTTCCTTCTGAGAATCTTAACATCTCGTGCCAATATCTGCACAGGCTCCTCCTCAAAGGTCAAATCAGTCGTTACTTCAATCTCCTCCATTGGCACAACATATGAGGGATCCAATCGATATCGTCTTAACATAGACACATAAAAGATGTCATGGATTCTGTCCAACTCTGGTGGTAACTTTAACTGATACGCTACTGGCCCTACCCGCTTAAGAACCCGATAAGGCCCTATAAACTGCGGACTCAATTTGCCCTTCTTACCGAATCTCAAGATCTTCTTCCAAGGTGAAACCTTCAAGAAAACCATATCCCTAATAGCAAACTCTATCTCTTTATGCTTTAGATCCGCATATGACTTCTGTCTATCAAATGCCTCCTTTAATCGATCTCTTATCAACTTAACCTTACTCTCGGTATCTGTCACCAACTCCGGTCCAAGCACTTGTCGTTCACCCAACTCTGTCCAACACATAGGCGTACGACATCTCCGCCCATAAAATGCCTCATATGGAGCCATCTGAATACTTGCTTGGTAGTTGTTATTGTATGCAAACTCCGCCAATGGCAAGTAGTCCTCCCAACTCCCACGAAAATCGATGATACAACCCCTTAACATATCCTCCAAAATCTGAATAACCCTCTCTGACTATCCATCTGTCTATGAGTGAAAGGCAGTACTGAAATCCAAGCATGTACCCAATGCCTCTTATAACTTCTTCCAGAACCGAGATGTAAACCTAGGGTCTCGGTCAGAAATAATCGACACTGGCACACCATGTGGTTGCACTATCTCTGCCACATACGACCTAGCCAACTTTTGCAGGGAGTAATCAGTACGAACTGGTATGAAATGGGAAGATTTTGTTAACCTATCCACTACTACCCACACAGAATCTTTCTTGGTGGGTGTCAAAGGTAGCCCACTCACAAAGTCCATAGTGACTCTCTCCCACTTCTACAATGGAATTTTCACTGGTTGTAGTAATCCAAAAGGAAATTGATGCTCAGCTTTCACTTGCTGGCATGTCAGACATTTCCCCATGAATTCTTACTTCCGCTTAAGCCTGTGCCACCAAGATACTCTCTCGCAAGTCGTGATACAACTTATTCCCTCCAGGATGCATGGCACAAAGTCCTCCATGAGCTTCCTTCAATATTGACTGTCTCAAGTCAGAGTCATTCGGAACACAAATTCTTCCTCAGAAGCATAAAACTCCTTCAGTATTCAGTCCAAAATATTCATTCTCATCCTTCTCAACTTATTAAAACTGAAGAACCAACGAGTCATCCTTCAACTATTTTTCTTTAATCTGCTCAGTCCAAGTAGGCCTCACTTGCAATTCTGCTAACAGACTTCCATTGTCAAACAAACTCAAACGTGCAAACAAGGTTCTCAAATCAGAAACAACCCTTCGACTCAACGCATCAGCCACCACGTTAGCCTTACCTGGGTGGTACTTAATCGAACAGTCGTAATCCTTAAGCAACTCTACCCATCTTCACTGCCTAAGGTTTAACTCCTTCTGAGTTAACAGATACTTTAGGCTCTTATGGTCTGTGTATATGATACACTTTTCTCCATATAAGTAATGTCTCCAGATTTTCAATGCGAAGATCACTACTGCTAGCTCTAAATCATGCGTAGGGTAGTTCACTTCATGAGGCTTAAGCTGTCGCGAAACATACGTGACCACCTTACCCTCTTGCATCAATACACATTCTAACCCCACATGCGACGCATCACTGTACACAGTGAAGTCCTTCCCAGATTCTGGTTGAATCAACACTGGTGCTTCAGTCAATACCTTTTTCAAATGGTCAAAAGCTTTTTGCTGATTCTCAGTCCAGACAAATGCTACCCCTTTCCTAATGAGCTTAGTCAATGGTGCAAAGAATCGAGAAAATCCTTCTACGAACCTTCGGTAATAGCCTACCAAACCCAGAAAACTCTGAATTTTCGATACTGATTTTGGTGGCTTCCATCCCAGAACTGCCTCAACTTTTTGAAGATCCACTCTAATTCCTTTAGTAGAAACCACATGACCTAGAAAAGCCAGTTCTTGCAACCAAAATTCACACTTACTAAACTTTGCATACAGTTGCTTCTCTCTTAACACTTGCAGCACAATATGTACATTCTCCTCATGTTTCTCCTCAGTTTCCGAGTATACCAGAATATCATCGATGAAAACTACCACGAATCGGTCAAAGTAAGGTTGGAACACTCAATTCATCAGATCTATGAAAGCGGCAGGTGTGTTCGTCAACCCAAACGGCATAACCAGGAACTTGTAATGACCATATCGAGTCCTGAATGCTGTCTTATGAATATCCACTTCCTTTACCCTTAACTGATGGTATCCAGATCGAAGGTCAATCTTGGAAAATACCGAAGCTCCTCTAAGTTGGTCAAATAAATCATCAATCCTTAGCAGTAGGTATTTGTTCTTTATCGTCAGTTTGTTCAATTGGCGGTAATCGATGCACATAAGCATTGTCCCGTCGTTTTTCTTCACAAACAGGACCGGTGCTCCCCATGGAGACACACCGGGTCTGATGAAGCCCCTATCTAACAACTCTTGGATTTGAGCTTTCAGTTCCACTAACTCCTTCAGTGCCATTCTATAGGTGCAATGGATACTAGAGCTATTCCAGGCAACAAATCGATTCCAAACTCCACTTCCCGATTAGGAGGCAATCCAGGAAGCTCCTCCGGAAAAACATCTCGAAATTCCCTAACATTCCTGACGGTATCCACAGTCAGATCCCCAGTTTCAACTTGATTTATAAAATCCAAGTACGTCTTGCATCCCTTACGCATCAGTTTCTCAACCCTTAAAGCCGATACCACATTGGACAAGTAATCTCTTCGTTCCCCAATAATCATTACCTCCTCATCCTCAATAGTCCTTAACACCATCCTCTTAGCTGCACAATCCAGCGTTGCCCTATGCCTGGTCAGCCAATCCATCCCTAAGATCAAATCGAATTCTCTGAATGATAACTCCATTAAGTCTCCACAGAAGATCTTACCTTAAGTCCCTAAAGGCACCTCCCTAAAGAGTTTCTCTACTTTAACTGAGTGACCTAATGGACTTATCATAGTTACCCCACATACAATCTCCTCAAAGTGAACACCTAATGCCCCAGAAATATCACATGCTACATATGAATGAGTTGACCCCACATCTATCAGAGCAGTATAGGGTACGTCAGAGATAAAAACGTACAGCTTATGACATCAAAAGGCCACCCTCCTCGCAACGACGAGCAAAGATATACCAAAGTCGGCCGATGAGCCTCGAGTTAGCAGAGACTGTCAGTGCCTCACATCCATGGCCATTACCACCGCGACCTTGGCCACAACCTCTCAGCAGTGGCGGTCCACCACACGCTGGTTGGACGGGTTGCACAGCCCTTTGTTCAACCACTTGAGCCTGAGCTGGCCTTCTAGGACAATCCCTGACCTTATGTTCCTTTGATCCACAACGAAGACAAGCCCCAAAGCGTTTCCAACATTCCCCCAGATGCATTCTACCACAATCTCCACAAACTTGTGATCTAATAGTGTTCACCGGAATCGCTCGAACTGGTTCCTCCATCCTAGCTCTCTTAACATTTCGGTTTGCGACACCGGTAGGTCCAAAGATCTCTCTGAACCGTTTGATCCTCGTCATAGCTCAGTCATTTGACTTGCTTCACCTCTTCGGCTATCTTAGCCTTTTTTACCAGTGCAGCAAAATCGCGCTCTCTCTGTGGAGCTATGAGTACCCTTAGCTCATCCTTGAGGCCATCCTCAAAGCAAACACTGCGCTCATATTTGGTAGAGACAATACCACTAGCATACCGGCTCAATCGCAGAAACTCTGCCTCATATTCAGTAACGGTCTTACCACCCTAGGTTAGGTTCAGGAATTCCTTCCTTCTCGTATCCACATAGCTAGCTCCAACATACTTCGCCTTGAAGGACTGCTTAAACAACTCCCAAGTTACCCTCTCAGCTGGGTTACCCTCTCTCACAGTGATCCACCACTGATATGCCTCGTCCCGCAGTAAGGACACCGCCCCTTTTAACTTTTGGTCCACTGAGTAGTCGAGGTCATCCATAATCTGCTCTGTGGCTTCCAGCCAGTACTCAGCCACAATTGGGGCTACTCCAAATACACCCCTAAAAACTTTCGCTCCGTTGGCCCGGAGTCGCTCAGAAATGGACCCCCTATTCATGGGCTCGATATTAGCTCCGGCCACCCTTTCCAAAACTCTTAGCATGGCCTGGGATAGAGCGTCATCCCCCGCGGCCCGATCATACGGCCCATTCTCATCCACCGGTGGTGGTCGTGCTACCCCAGCAGGTATGTGCTCAGAAGACGAAGATCCAGCTTGAGTACTACCTCGGCCTCGACCACGGCCTCTTCCCCGAATAGCTCTCGTACTCATATCGATTTATTTGATTACGAATTTTATGCAGTTAGTTTACTGTTTCCACTGTTTATCATAGAATATCTTATGAACAGATAAGATTTCAGAGTTGTTCTCGCGTAACCACGCTTTAGCTCATGCCTCCGTTTCACGGGCTTAGTTTACCCTACAGGTCTGGCTTTGTAGCCTTTATGCTACATTATCTATAGTACTATCACTAAGGCTTAGTACTAACTACAGTACAATTCAGTATGTAAAACAGAAAGGTACTTACAGCCTTGGTGCCAGGGATTCAGTGTGCCACCTCATCAGGTTTCAGATAAACTCAAAAGATTTAGGCTTTTTGAAATAAATTTTTCAAACATTTAAAAAAACAAGTTCGGAGATTATCCCCTTTTAAACAGAAAATTTATTTTCAAAAGTCAAATTTTTCCAAAAATACCCTTTTTGGCATAATGTTTTAAAAACCCTTTTTGGACCCGATCCATAGCTGAGTTGTTACAACCTGGCTCTGATACCACTAAATGTAATACCCCAAACCCGGCCCAGACGTTATGGTCGAATCTGACGTGCCACATTGAAGTTAAAAACCCATGTTCCCTTTGAAGTGTTTTAAAAGCCGACTTTTGTTAAGATAACCAAGGGAATAGAAGCTAGGCACCAGGTTGGTATCTATAACAGAGGAGGTGAGCCATGAAGGCTGCTTAAATACCAAGCTCTTCGATTGGATCCAATCCTAGACATGCCCACATCCATTGCCACACTTGGTTATAACGGATTGAAACTTCTTTGAGTGGTTATCTTTGATAAATCAAATATTCGTGACGTCGTGTTATTTTAAAAACAAGTATTGTTTTGAAATCGCGCCCTAAGTCTAGCCCATTTGAATTATTATCCACCAGAATAAAGTTATTAAAAATAATATAATCCCCTCCGGCTTCAAGACACCCACATCAAGGCCCACCTACAAGGTTAAAAAAGGGGTGAGTTTGGAAACTCAGTGTGTAAGGAAAACCCATTCAAAGCCCAGGTTAGCTCAAGCCCATCGGGCCTAAGCCCATTCAAATAACAGTGATACTTGGCCAGAGCCCTTTTCAGATTACATTAAACTGGGCCTTAGCCCCTTATTCATATAACAATACGACCCATAGGCTCATTTCAAAATACATGCAGGCCCATTTGGGGAGACTACTCAACCCACCAACCTCTACACTCCACCCGTACCAGCTCTACACTCCATGTGGGGAATAACTCGACCCACCTAGCCTTACACTCCACAGTTGCAGCCTTGCTGCTCAGTTAACAATAAATTGAGGCAAAGCATCCAGTACGTGGACAAGCCACTTTCAGTACTTCCTCCATCAATATCCCAGTCCCATGCATCAGATAATAACAACATGGCATGCAGTAAATAACAACAGTCAAACATGCATTTAGGTCAATTTACTCCTAGGGGTATTTCGGTACTTTGTCTCCTAGGGGTAAAACTGTAAATTTTCCACCTTTTAAAGGTATTTCAGTAATTTATCTATTTATGGTTTTTCATGCATATTCCTACCTTTCACATACTAACAGAATCACTTACCGAGGGTTCTTACCGAATTGGGCCCGTTGGCCCTTTATTCCAATTTTGGCCCAATAAGCCCAAAAATATCAAGGGCACAGAAATCATGCACTTTGCAGTCCAAACATTGCAGCTTACCAAAAACATTAATCGATTTACCTCACGAGCATTCACACACTCGCAAATCTACAAAATACCGGTTTTTAGGCATTTCGGCTTTTCAACTTTTACCAATCTAGACTAAGAAAGGGTGTCAGTTACACACCTATTTTATGACGATTCGTTGACGAGATCCACGCTCGAACTACCTACAATTATATTACTACCACGTTAATCTACTACCGAAACGAACTACATAATATCTCCTTACCTTATTCGGCCATAACACCTTAGGCACTAGCAATCCTACCTTTGCCGAAGTTTGCGACTAGACTTAGATCCCATTGAAGCCCTTGATCAGAAGCCTCTAGATCATATTATTATCAAGACAAAATAGTTATCACAACCCCTTAGGGCTACCAGTCCAAGTCGACAGCCTCCCTAACCTTTAGGGGTTTCGGCTTTTCTAAGATACGAAATAAAGACTAGATTGCAAAGACTTACCACCGGTTCCTTCGGTCAATGATCCCAATTAATTTCTACTCAATTCTGATGCTGATCTAAGCCCTCAAATGATAACAAAAGTCGAGCCTTCAGTGATCTCACAATTCGGCCAAGTCCCTAAGAGAGTGGGGTTTTTGGCTTTTGTTGAAGCTATGTAAAGAAAGATGAAATAGAAGGGTTTAGCTATGGTCCTGTCGACAGAACCTTGAGGTTTAGAGAACTAGAGAATCAGTCAAGAGTGATGGAAAATATAATAAAATTGGCTAGGAGAAATCGGCACAGAAAAAAGTATAGTTTTCGGGATTTCGGCTTTTTATGGCAATGGCTATGAAGATTTTAGAAACGTCTGAAAAAAAGATGGAGATGCACAGGTGGTTAGAGAGATTCGGATATGGAGGAAAATAAGAAAAAGAAAAAGTTGAAGAGAAAAGGAGAAAAGAAAGAAGAGGAGGATGGTCAGCAAACGGCACAACTTTCCCCCTCATGCCGAATTTATACTGGGACTAAACCTAGCGGAATTTTCCTATGCTAGAGGCCCTTGGCCGGCCAACTCCTACTCCTTGATCAGCTCCTAAATCTTCTCCTTTATCAGCTCCTAAATCCTCTCCTTTATCAGCTCCTAAA
Source organism: Gossypium arboreum (assembly GCF_025698485.1). Lineage (NCBI taxonomy): Eukaryota > Viridiplantae > Streptophyta > Magnoliopsida > Malvales > Malvaceae > Gossypium > Gossypium arboreum. The sequence goes on from NC_069071.1 coordinate 12,343,334, forward strand.
TCCTCTCCCTTATCAGCTTCTAAATCCTCTTCTGACAGCCTTTCACTTTAGTTCCTCTGCTTACCTTTTCTGTACATAAAAAAATTAATATCACCAATTTGCTTACCTTGTGACTCGAACCTTTGCTCTCCTTGATCATCCACACGCCATCTCTCAAGCCCCCAAGTGACGCCACAAGCCAATTTACCATGGGCTTCCTTGTGTTTTATTTTACCCAGTTAATACCTTAAAGCCCAGCTAACCAGAACCCCTTCTTCTATAGAATTAAAATTAACTGAAATTACTGGATTTTAACTTAAACTTGGGCCTTCTAGAGACCCACTAACCTGATTAAATCTACGCCAAGCAGATAGAACACCAAAATTTAAAATTTTCCAACACTCACAGAATTCCCGAAAATTGGGGCGTTACAGAACACAGCCTGGCAATCACGTCACACGGCCGTGTCCCTGCTGAGCCCAAGATAAGTCCAATTCAGAAAAGGCCAATTTAGTGGGTTTCTAGGCATTCCAAATCCTATAAATACGCACTAGAGGAGGAGAAAAAGGGAAACGGAGAAGAAGGCTAAGGAATTACCCCAAGGAAGCCGATTGATCCATCTCAGAAGCCGGATTCATCATCAAGACTGAAGATCTCTCCTTAATTCCCCTTCAGGAGTTTTGGGTTTTCTTTATGTTTTGTATTCTTTATTCTTCTGAGATGTTTTCTTATTTAGTTATGAACTAAATCCCCTAAATACCTAAGGGGAATGAAACCTAAGACGAATCTTGTTATTATTTTCTGAATCGTATGATAAATATTTAACTTGTTCTTAATTATGTGTTCTTAATTCTTGCTTTGATATCCCAGGATACTAATTCAAGACACGCTCTTATTCAGAGGAGGAATAGACCCTTTCTAAGAGTATATTTGCCATAATTAAGTGGAGTTGATTGTGCGCCTAGAAATAGGGTGACAAGATTTTGCCGGATTAGGGTGAAACCTAATAAGGGGATCCACAGATCGAGTTAATGCAACCCTAGAGTGTTAATTAGAGAAAAGTCTCGGTTATTCAATCTAGGGATTAGACGTTATTAGTCTTGAATAGGGATAATAACATAACTTAGGGATCTATATGCAACAAGTTGAATGAATAAATTGTCTGATTCGGAGCCAGAATAACAAGTACAGTCTAGGTGGATCTTTCCCATAGGTATTGTCTCAAGTCAATCAATTTTCCCAAAAGCAATTGCCCAATTCTTTTCTCTGTGAGTTCTTAGTTTAAATAATTAGTTAATTAAAACAAACCCTTTTATTCTTAGGCTAGATAATAAAAAGATAGTTATTACTAGTACTTTTGGTTCCCTTGGGTACGATATCCCGGTCTTGCCATTACTATACTATTGTTCGATAGGTATGCTTTCCTTTTCGTCGTGATAATAGTTAGTCTAGGTTTGATCTTCATTATAAATATTTATTACTTGTTACGAATCACGCGATCATGTTTTTGGCGCCGTTGCCGGGGAACTGGAATATTAGGAACACTAAATTTTTATTACTTTAGCCATTTATTTTTCTTGCAATCTTATTTTATTTTATTATTTATTAATTTACTTTTTCTCTCGTGGTAGGGTTTTATAGTTTATGACTAGAAGAAACCCGTCAGGACCATTGCTCTCTGACAAAGAAATCAATCATACAATTCAAAAAAATCAAAGAGAAATAAGGCGTAGTTTACGCTACACAGAGAACAAGCAAGAAGACGATACTCAAACCCCAACCGAAGAGATGGTCGAAAACCCAGGTGATCAGCTGCCTCCTGCAATTGCGGCTACTCAAAATCCTGCTCCACGTACCATGTATGACTATGCTAAACCTTCTTTAACAGGAACTCAATCTAGTGTAGTTAGACCTGCTATTGCTGCAAATAATTTCGAACTGAAACCTAACACAATTTAGATGATGCAATAGTTTGTTCAATTTGATGGTTTGCAGGATGAGGATCCCAACACTCACTTGGCGAATTTTCTGGAGTTTTGTGACACTTTCAAAATTAATGGCATTTTTTATGATGCCATTCACCTTCGGTTGTTCCCTTTCTCATTGAGAAACAAAGCTAAACAGTGGTTGAACTAGTTACCACGAGGGTCAATTACTACTTGGGGACAAATGACCTAAAAATTTTTACTTAAATATTTTTCGCCGGCTAAAACAGCAAAGTTGAGGAATGATATTTCTTCTTTTGTGCAGATGGATTTAGAAACACTTTACGATGCATGGGAGAGATACAAGAACTTATTGAGAAGGTGTCCTCACCATGGGTTACCTCTATGGCTACAACTTCAAACCTTTCACAACGGTTTGAATCCCTCAACAAGGAAAATGATTGATGTAGCAGCTGGTGGAACGATCAACAATAAAACACTTGAAGAGGCCTACGAGTTTATCGAAGAGATGTCTCTGAATAACTATCAGTGGCAAGTCATGAGGACAAAGCTAACAAAAGCCGCCGGTGTTTTCAATATTGATATAGTTACCATGCTTACTAATCAGGTAGAACGCTTAAATAAAAAGATTGTTGATTTATATGGTTCTACGTAGGTATACCCAGTGATGCAGTGCGACTCAAATTTAGGAGGCGTGGCGAACTCTGAGTACCCACCCTACGGACAGAACATGAAAAACAAGCAAATCAATTATATGGGTAATAATCCTCGAACTCAAAATAATCCTTATAGTAACACTTACAATGCAGGTTGGAGGAATCATACAAATTTTTCATGGGGAGGCCAAGGAAACCAAAGAAATCAAAGGGGCCCACCTCCCCAAGGATTTTAGCAACCACCCTACCGACAGGAAAGGAAATCGAACCTTGAGGAGATGTTGGAAAAATTTATCTCAATGTCAGAAATGCAATTCCAAAATACCGAGACAGCACTTAAGAATCAACAAGCATCGATCCAAGGACTCGAAACTCTGATAGGTCAGTTGTCCAAACTAATCTCCGAACGACCACAAGGTATCCTACCAAGTAATACTGAACCTAATCCGAGGGAACACCTCAATGCAATATGCACCCAAGATACGAAAGGATTCATTACAGCAAGACAACGCGATGAACAAAGGACGAGAAGAGGTAAACAATAATGATCCCAAACAGGTAAGTACAAATCATGAACCTCGTGTGCCATATCCTAAAGCGATGATGAAAGATAGAACAGAAGAACAATTCGGTACATTTGTCAAACTCTTAAAGAAACTACATATTAACTTACCCTTTATTGAAGTTCTTTCGCAGATGCCCAACTCAGCAAAATTCTTAAAGGAACTTCTGAGCAATAAAAGAAAATTAGATGCTACATCACATGTGGAACTCAAAGCAGTCTGCTCAGCTATTCTAAAGAATGAGCTACCTAACAAATTGAAAGATCCAGGGAGTTTTACAATTCCTTGCTTAATTGGTAGTCTATCTGTGAATAATGCTTTAGCTGATCTAGGAGCAAGTATAAATGTTATGCCATATAAAATGCTTAAACGACTAGGTCTTAGTAAACCCAAACAGACTAGGATGAGCATACAATTGGCTGACAAAATAGTTAGATTTCCTAAGGGTATAATTTAAGACATTCTCGTTAAAACTGATAAATTTATTTACCCAGTAGACTTCGTTGTCTTAGATATGGATGAGGATAAGGAGGTAGCTTTAATTTTAGGATGACCATTTTTAGCAACAGCTAGAACCATTATTAATGTAGGCACAAGAGAGCTAACACTTCGTGCAGGTGACGACGCAGTAACACTCCAAGTACGCGACTCAGTTAAAACCTCTAAGACTCAAGATACTGCTATAGAAACTGTCAATGATAAAACTAATATTCAATCATCCTTGTAGTAACTTCCTTGAGCAAAGAAAACAGAGACAGTGCGCTACTATCATGAAGAGAACAAAGACGTCTATGCAGAACGAAGACTACAGATAGAAGAGCTAAATGAATGGCGAGAACACAAACCGAGAACACATGATAAACTGAAACTATGCAAAAACAAGCCCGATACCTCTCCTAATCAAGTTAAGGTTGGCGATACAGTCTTACTAGATGCCATTGATCCTCACATTGTCATTACCACACCAAATGAGGAAATCCCTCTTACAATACTTAGTATTTTTCCATTCGGTACAGTGGAGGTGAGTCATCCCAAGTTCAGCACTTTTAAGGTAAACAACACCCGTTTAAAACCTTATTTTAAAATTGACAATAGGAATGAGGAGAATGAACTCCTCGAACCACCATGACCATTCATCGGAGAGGTAAGTCGAGCTTAGACTATAAATAAGCGCTTCTCGGAGGAAACCCGAGCACTAACATATTCTGATTTTTTTTATTTTCAATTTCTAACACTTTAAATCATTAACTTTATCTTTGAATTGCAAAATTTCTCAGCACACACGGCCAGGCACACGAGCATGCCTAAGGCCGTGGCCAAGCAAGGGAAGAAACACGACCGTGCAATACGGCTGTGTGGAAGCAGGACATGATCTCTCCAAAACACGAGATGCGATAAATCCCCACGGCCGTGCGACATGGTCGTGGGTGAACTTGATACGTACACAGGCGTGGGAATAGAAACCCACGAGCGTGCCAGGGATAAGGGTCGATTCTGTTTCTTCGACACGGGCATGAGACACACCCGTGCCGTTAAGCCGTGGATAGCAATACACGGTCGTGGTACCTAAACATGGGCAGGAGAGAAGTGAACAATGCTAGGCACGACCATGCGATATGGCCGTGTACCACATACACCCAAGACACACAGGCGTGGGAGAATAGCCAAGCACGACCTAAAATTGCAAAATTCAAAACACACGGGCTCACCCTCATAAGTACACGGGTGTGGCCCTAAGCCGTGTGGCCCTCCCCTATATAAGCAAATCACTATTCATTTTCCTCTTCCTTTCCAAAGCCCTAGCCGAAATCTCCCCTTCTCCACTCCCTGATCCCTATTCTCAGTCACTACAACCCTCTCGTCCAGTTCATGCGGTGGCTTCATATGCTAACATCTCTGAGCGCTTCACCCGATTCGAGCATCAGTGTTTTCAATGATTTGACAGCATTGATCCTACTCTACAGCAGATTTGTCAGCACCTCCACATCTTATCGCCAGTCCCACCTCGCGAACCATCCAGCGATGAAGATGTTTAGAAATATTTATTTATTACTTTCTGTTTTTACTTATTATTGAAACTATTTCTATTATTTTTATTAGATTTTAGAATTTTATTTTTATTCTTTATTTCGGTTATTTCTTTTCAAATCTTTATGCTTCCTAATATCTCCTAAAAAGTTCCTGATTTTATCACCATTATATAGAAGCTCCTAGGCTCATCATCACATAGGAACTACAACTCCACCGGGGAAGGTTCTCCACGACTGCCATGTCTTGCTCGACCACGACCATAGCTACCACTAAAAATAATATCCTTTTGGTGCAGGACTTATGGCCTAATGAACCTCTACGACTGCCGGAGTATCCTCCTCCACTCTCAAACCGATCACTTTCCAAAACTCTGAGTTCGAGGAATTCATCATACAGGAAGTTTCATTTCTCTCCCTATCTTATTTTTATTTTCTAACATCTATCTTTGTACATTGAGGGCAATGTACATCTTAAGTGTGGGGTGGTATTCATTAATAATCACTTTGTTCTCATGAAAAACTCTCATATCATATTTAGGGTAAATTTTAATTGATTTATGATTCTGATTGATATATATTGAATTAAAACATAAGGATTTATACATTGGTTATTTAAACTTTAAGATATTAGAAAATCAAGCATGATAAGTTGATTTTTAAGAAATTAAAATTATAGGTTGTTTCCCCAAGTCTAGGTATTACTTTCAATTAGAACTCACGAGTCTAAACATCAAAAAGCCATAATTTTTGTGAGATTTTTGAGTCTTTTGAGCATCTATTCATCCTTTCATACTCACTTTTGTTATTGATTTGAGTGCACCAGTATTGAACTGTTATTCTAGAACTTGCTTGATTATGCAAGTCGAGACCACATTATTTGATTTGATAAGTCAAAATGATTAAGACACTTAGGATTAACCCACTCATGCCATGAAAAGCCTACATCCACCATTAATCCCTAATAAACCCCCTTAAGCCTAACAAGCAATTCCTTGTATTACCCTTATTATTAACCATTAACCCATTATTGTTGAAATCCCCCAAATTAATTTGATCCCTATTTTTGTCGAGATTTGAGTTGGAAAAGTTGCTTAGCTATGTTTTTCTTATTTAACTTGTTCTAAAAAACAAAAAAAAAACTATGTATATATATTAGTAATTCCATATTCTGAGAAGAAGCTCTGTTGTACACAAGTGAAGGTTAACTCTTTTTCTAGTTAGGCAATTTTTCAATTCAATCTCGATTCTAACCCTTTCTTTTAGCTTGTGACCATAACCCTCTAACCAAGCCGTACTACAACCCTCTAAAGACCTTTTGATTGATGTATCATCTTAAATTATAGTGGTGGAGATTTGATTTTCATGCAAGCTTATGGTAATGACTTTTCATTATTGACTATTGAATGCTTCCTTTATTGTCCTTAAACACCTCGAGTGATTTGAGTAAATCTTTAGTGAGGATGTGAAACTCTGTGATATTCTGAATCAAAGGTAATTACTTAGATGCGAAGAGACACCTATGTTTGCATGATTAAATATTCAACTTGGAATGTTTGAAACTTTTATGTTCTTTTAGTTGAATTCTCAATGTATGATTACCTATGGATTATTTTGAGATATTATCGATAAGAATTATAACTTGAGAAGAATTTATTTTGATTATGAGTTGATAATTTTGCTTGAGGACAAGCAAATGCTTAATTGTGGGGGTATTTGATAAACCGTAAATTATACATACTTTTACCCCATGTTTAATGCATTTTTTAGATGATTTCTCATTAGAATTGGTGAATTTGATGCTCCTAATGCTTTAATTTCATGTTTTCTACTCAGGAGAGCACCAAGAGTCAAAAGGAGCCAAAAACGAGCCAAAAAGGGACAAAACAGGCCAAATCGAGAAGATGACATGGCCTAAGCCTTACCACACGGGCAGCTCACACGACCGTGTCTTTTGAGGGTGTCGATCAAGGCTTTTACGATTCACACAGCCTGGCCATTGACCCATATGGCCGCGTGTAATTTAACGGATCGAACACGGCCTGGCAATCACGTCACATGGCCGTGTCACACAGGCGTGTCCCTACTGAGCCCAAGATAAATCCAATATGGAAAAGGCCACTTTAGAGGGTTTCTAGGCATTTGAAAGCCTATAAATACGCACTAGAGGAGGAGAAAAAGGGAGACGGAGAAGAGGGGTAAAGAATTACCCCAAGAAAACCGATTGATCCATCTCAGAAGCGGGATTCATCATCAAGATTAAAGATCTCTCCTCAATTCCCCTTCAGGAGTTTTGGGTTTTCTTTATGTTTTGTATTCTTTATTCTTCTAAGATGTTTTCTTATTTAGTTATGAACTAAACCCCCTAAATACCTAAGGGGAATGAAACCTAAGACGAATCTTGTTATTATTTTCTGAATCGTATGATAAATATTTAACTTGTTCTTAATTATGTGTTCTTAATTCTTGCTTTGATATCCCAGGATACTAATTCAAGACACGCTCTTATTCAAAAGAGGAATAGACCCTGTTTAAGAGTACATTTGCCATAATTAAGCGGAGTTGATTGCGCGCCTAGAAATAGGGTGACAAGAATTTTTCGGATTAGAGTGAAACCTAATAAAGGGATCCATATATCGAGTTAATACAACCTTAGAGTGTTAATTAGAGAAAAGTCTTTGTTATTCAATCAAGGGATCAGATGTTATTAGTCTTGAATAGGGATAATAACATAACTTAGGGATCTCTACGGAATAAGTTGAATGAATAAATCGTCCGATTCGGAGCCAGAATAACAAGTAAAGTCTAGGTGGATCTTTCCTTAGGTATTGTCTCAAGTCAATCGATTTTCCCAAAAGCAATTCCCCAATTCTTTTCTCTGTGCGTTCTTAGTTTAAATAATTAGTTAATTAAAACAAACCCTTTTATTCTTAGGCTAGATAATAAAAAGATAGTTATTACTAGTACTTTTGGTTCCCTTGGGTACGATATCCCGGTCTTGCCATTACTATACTATTGTTCGATAGGTGCACTTGCCTTTTCATCGTGATAATAGTTAGTCTAGGTTTGATCTTCACTATAAATATTTATTACTTGTTACGAATCACGCGATCAATTTTCTAAGCTAATGCAAGGTGAGTTTGAGATGGGCATGATGGTAGAACTAAATTTCTTCTTAGGTCTCCAAATCATAGCAAGAAAGGATGGTATCTTTATTAGTCAAGCTAAATAAACAAGGGACATGTTTAAAAAGTTTGGGATAGACGCTCTCAAACCACAAGCTACTCCAATGAGTTCTTGTACAAAGATTGACAAAGATGAGGAAGGTAAATGTGTCGATTTAAAATTATATAGGTCAATGATGGTTCTTTGCTTTATCTTACCACAAGTAGACCCAACATTATGTTTAGTGCATGCTTGTGTGCTAGATATCAATCTTGTCATAAGGAATCACATTTACAAGCCCTTAAGAGAATCTTTAGATACCTTAGAGATACTTCAGATTTAGGTCTTTTGTACTCTAGAGACTCATCCTTTAGCTTGCATGTTTACTTAGATACGGATTTTGGAGGTTCTAAATTAGATAGGAAAAGCACTTTCGGTACTTGTCAATTTTTAAGCAACATTCTAACTTCATGGTTTTCAAAGAAACAAAATTTTGTTGCATTGTCCACCACTAAAGCGAAATATATTTCTACTGGTAGTTGTGCTAAAATTTTATGGATGAAACAACAACTTAAGGACTATGGAATTAACTTAGATACTGTTCCTGTCAAGTGTGACAATACTAGTTCTATTTGTCTTACTAAAAATCCCATCCAACATTCTATAACTAAACACATTGAAATTACACATCATTTCATTAGAGATCATGTCCAAAAGGGTAAAATAGTTCTAGAGTATATAGACACCTTAAAGCAGTTAGCTGACATTTTTACAAAATAATTAGTCAAAGAAAGATTTTGGACACTTAGGGGAGAACTAAGTTTAACAACCTTGCATTAACTTTGTGTTACAATCTTCTTGTACCTTATTTGATTACTTTATCACAAAAATCTTGTTGAGTATAGATTTCATGGCTTTTATATGCAAAAAGGGTAGGGGGAGTAAAAACTGTTCTATTTTAACTTCATTTCTTTTTACATTTTAGAGATGTGGTATCAACTTAGTCTTTTTTTTTTTAAACATATCTTTACTTCATGCATTTTGCTCACACTACATATCTTTTTACATGTGAAATGTTTAGGAATAATTTTGGAGTCATTTTAGGACCTTTAGAAAACTATACAACCTAAAAATCTTGTTTTTGCTAATTTATTGCACTTGAAAAATAGAACAGTAATTTAGTATCGATACCAACTTAAAAATATCGATACTTTTATAAAAATATCTATACTCATGAAAAAATATCAATATCACTGGGGTTTTAAAGGTACTTGCTACTGTTTTAAACTAAAGAAACCTAAAATTTTTTTCCCTCCACCGAAAAACCTCTCATCTCCTCTCCAATTTTTATTTTCAAATTTCTTTGTTTTTTCGACAAATACTAGCCCCTTTACATCTTCAAACATATTTTTCACATGATTTTCTCATCCTTGCTTGAAGATTTTTCCTATTTCAATATTTTTTAGGTAAATAACTAAAACTTTCAACCTATTGATTTTGACAAATGTAGTTGAAATCATGTTTGTTGATGGTTTATTGGGATATTTTGAACAATAGATATCCTGTTTTATTGCAGGAGGTCACCTATTCCTAAAGATCGTTGTTAAAAATTTTCTTAATGTAACGGCCCAAAATCCTAAGTATTTATTTTGTATGTTTGTGATACACGATTGCATGTCTGCTTCAGTGGTTAAGTGTCCTGGGAAGAGTCAGAGAAGTCTTGGGTTCAAGCCTTGGCTTATGCAAAAGTTTTGTTTTTTATATGAATAAACCCTATCTCTAGTCAGTAGGCTTTTAAATAAATGTGGGTATTTTATGTCAGAATAGGTCTGCTGGTCTAGGGGATGAGTGGCATGTAGTGGTTACGTGTGGTCTAAGGTTCAAGTGCTAGTAGACGTATTGGGGTGTTTTGCTTTGTTGCTAGTGTCGTGGGAGGTTGTGGTTTGACCGAAACACTGAGTGTTTGAGTGGAATTCAAATTAAGCAGTTGAGGGAGGAGTGGTCGGTTTGAGTGATTTGAGGATGAATTTATGGGATTTTGAAGGGATGGGAGTGTTGGAGTCGAATGGGAACTCTTGCCTTTGGGGGATTTCGGCTTTTGTGAGCATTCTTTCTCTTTATTTTTGGTTTTGGGTAATTATTTTCTCTCTTCTTAAGGCTGTCATGCATGATATTTATAACAGGTTTTAAAACTTTATAAATGAATCGTTCTTGAGACTAACTTATTATCACGATTAAGGCAACTGTACCTATCGAACAGTAGTATAAGACCGGATTGTCAAACCTAAAGGAACTACGAGTACTAGTATTTACTTTTTATTATCTAGCCTAAAAATTAAGAGATTTGGTTATCCAAACTAATTACTAACTAAGAATGCACAGAAAGAAAATTTGGGAAAATACTTTTGGGAAAATTCGATTGATTAAGACAATACCTAAGAAAAAATCCACCTAGACTTCACTTGTTATTTGACTCTGAATCAGACGATTCGTTTGACTTGATCTGTAGAAATCCCTAAGTTATATTATTATCTCTCTCGAGACTAATAACGTCTAACCCTAGGTTGAATAATTGAAATCTCTTTCTAATTAACACCCTAGAATTGCATTAACTCGATCTATGGATTCCTTTATTAGGTTTCACCCTAATCCGGTAAAATCTTATCACCCTATCTCTAGGCGTGCAATCAATCCGCTTAATTATGACAAATTTACTTTTAGACAGGGTCTATTCCTCCTTTGAATAAGAGCTTAACTTGAATCAATATCCTGGAATATCAAAACAAGAATTAAGAACACATAATTAAGAACAAGTCAAATATTTATCATACAATTCAAATAATAATAATAAGAACCGTCTTAGGTTTCACTCCCCTTAGGTATTTAGGGGGTTTAGATCATACTTATGAAAAAAACATCTCAAAAGCATAAAGATAAAAAAACATAAGAAAACCCAAAACTCCTGAAGGAACTTGAAGGGAGATCTTCAGTCTTGATGATGAATCCAGTTTTTGAGATGAATCAATTGGCTTTCCTTGAGTAGTTCCTTGCTTCCTACTCTGCATCCCCCTCTTAAGTACCTTTTCTGGTGTTTAAATAGGCTTTAGAATGCCTAAGAGCCCCCAAAATTGGCCTTTTCCAAATAGGGTTATACTTAAGCTCGGTAGGAACACGCCCGTGTGCGATTACTCCAGTCCGTGGTTAAGGTTGTTAAACAGGCACGGGCGTGTAGTATACCCGTGTAAGTTGTGCTTCAATCCTGCCAAAGGGACACGATCGTGTGACACACTCGTGTGAGAAAGTCTAGGCCGTGTTGATTTCTCACATGGGTCTATTTTCTTCGTTTTCGGCCCGTTTCTCGCTCTTTTTACTCTCCTATGCTCACCTAAGTATAAAACATGAAATTAAAGGATTAAGAGCATCGAATTCACCAAATCTAAGGAGGAATCATCCAAAAATGTGCTAAGCATAGGATAAAATTATGTATAATTTACGGTTTATCAAATACCCCCACACTATGCATTTGCTTGTCCTCAAGAAAAATCCTCAACTCACAATCAGAATAAATTCTTCTCAATTTATAGTCCCTATCAATAATATCTCAAAATAATCCATAAGTATTCATACATTGAAAATTAAATTAAAAGTACATCAGAGTTTTAAACATTCCAAGTTGAGCATTTTATCACGTAAATATAGGTGTCTCCCCTCATCTAAGTGATTATCTTTGATCAAAATATCATAGAGTTTAACATCCTCACTAAAGATTCACTCAAATCACTCAAGGTGTTTAAAGACATCAATTAAAGCACTCATTAGTCAATATGAAAAGCTATTTCCATAAGCTCGCTTGAAAATCAAATCTCCACCACTATATATTGAGTAGATACATCGATCAAAAAGGTCTTTTAGAGGGTTGTAACGTGGCTTTGGTTAGGGGGTGTGGTCACAAGTTGAAAGAAGATGTTAGAATCGAGATTGAATTGAAAAATTACCTAGCTAGAAAAAAAAACTAGTCATCAGTTGAATACAAGTAAGCTTCTTCTCAGAATATGGAATTAACACTCAAGCTAAAAAATGACTAATTACTACTAATATGTATTCAAGTACACCTTTTTTTTAAGAAAAAGTCAAATATTTAGAAGAACAAAACATAACTAAGAAATTTGTTCAAATCAAATCTCGACAAAAATAAGGATCAAATTAGGGGATTTCAACAATAATGGGTTATGGGTTAATATTGAGGGTAAATCAATTAATGGCTTGTTAGGCTCAAAAGGGGTTCACTAAGGGTTATTATGGAGGTAGGCTTTTGTGGAGTGAGTGGGTTAAACCTAAGTGGCTTTATCATCTTGACATATCAAATCAAATGGTGTGGTCTTAGCATGCATAATCAAGCAAGTTCTAGAATAACAAATCAAAACGGATGCACTCATAATAAAAGTGAGCATGAAATGAGTAAAATATGCTCTAAAGGCTTAGGATCTCTCAAAAATTATGGCTTTTTTTATGTTTAAACTTGTGAATTTCAACTCAAGATAATACCTAAACTTAGGGAAACAACCTAAAAGTTTTTAATTCTTCAAAAATCAACTCATCATGCTTGATTCCCTAATGTCTTAAAGTTTAAAAAATCAATGCATAATTGCCTATGTTTTAATTCAAGACATATCAATAAAAATCATAAATTAATTAAAATTCATTCTAAAAGTGATATGAGTGATTCACATGAGAATAAGACAAAATTCAGGGATTTCTAATGATGATATGAAAACCCCCCCACACTTAAGATGTACATTGCCCTCAATGTACAAAGACAGATATATTGAAAAGTATAGATATATAATTATAAGATAGGGAGAGAAATGAAACTTCCTAAATGATGAATGGACTCCTTGAATTGGAGTTATGGAGAATAATCGGCCAAGGCAATGATGAGAGTGGAGGAGGATACTTCGGTGGTCGTAGAGGTTAATTAGTCCATAAGTCCTGCGCCATTGGAGTTTTTAGTTCGTGTTTGATGATGAGCTTTGGAGCTTTTTATAACTGTGATAAAATAAGGAACTCTTTAGGAAATATAATGAATCATATTTACTCGTAATAAAATAACTGAAAATAAAAATTGTAAAAACTCAAGATAAAATAGTATTAACAGGAAATAAAATGTAATTTCAAAATATAAAGATAATGCTAAAATAGATGATAGGTGTTTATAGAGAAATTGGGGCACACGGCCGTGGGGCACCCCCATGTGCCTTCGTTTCAGCCCGTGCGTTTCGTGGTTTTTGAAATTGGGCACATTGGTGTACACGGCCATGTTGCATGGCCGTCTCAATCTTCATTCACTTCTCCCACTCCCGTGTACATAGGTCTACACCCGTGTTAATTTGACAGTTTCACCCACGGCCATGTCACACGGTCGTGGCAACTTTTCGCATCCCATGTTGGGGAAAAAATCTTGCCCTATTTTCACACGGCCTCATGCACGCCATGTGCCTAGCCGTGTGGTCTTTAGAAAGCCTGCATTCCATGATTCGGTTAGTATGTTAGATGTTAAAAGATAAAACTTAAATAAACCATTACTGATAATGTTGGGGTTGCCTCCTGAGAAGCGCTTATTTATAGTCTTAAGCTGGACTTACCTCTCTTCTACATGGTCAAGGTGGTGTGTGGAGTTTACACTCCTCATCCCTGCTATCAACTTTATCAACATAAGGTTTAAGACAGGTATTGTTTACCTTAAATGTGTTGAATTTGGAATGAATTACCTCGACTGTACCATATAGGAAAATACCGGGTATCGTAAGAGGAATTTCTTCATTAGGTTCAGGAGTGGCAATGCAAGGATCTCTCGCATCTAGTAGTACTTTGTCTCCAACCTTAAGTTGATTTGGTGAGGTATTAAGCTTGTCTTGACTCAGTTTCGGTTTATCGGGTGTTCTCAGTTTCTGTGTCTGCCATTCATCTAGCTTCTCAATTTGTAGCCTTTGTTCTTCATAGATAGGTCCTTTGTTATTGTTTGAATATGGCTCATATGCATTCTTCGAAACTGTTTCCTCCATAAAGGGTTTCACCACATGATTAGTACTAGTAGAATGATTTATACAACCACCTTCAATTTTTGATGTGTTACTCGAATTATGAGCTTGAAGGGTGATTGTTTCGTCTCCCACACAAAGTGTGAGTTCACTTGTACCAACATCAATAATGGTTCTAGCAGTCGCTAAAAAGGGTCGTCCTAAAATTAAAGGTGCGTTACTACCCTCTTCCATGTCTAGAACAACAAAGTTTACTAGGTATATAAATTTATCAATCATAACAAGAACATCTACAATGATACCCCTAGGAAATCTAATGGTTTTATCAACAAATTGAATGCTTATCCTAATTTGTTTAGGTTTCCCAAGACCTAGCTGTTTAAACATTTTATAAGGCATAACATTAATGCTTGTCCCTAAGTCAGCCAATGCATTATGAACATCTAAACTACCAATTAAACAAGTAATCGTAAAACTCCCTGGATCCTTCAATTTGTTGGGTAGCTTATTTTGTAATATGGCTAAGCAAACTTCATTCAACTCCACATGCGATGCCTCATCCAACTTTCATTTATTTGTTAAAAGCTCCTTTAAAAACTTGATTGCGTTTGGCATCTGCAAAAGGGATTCAATAAATGGTAAGTTAATATGTAGTTTCTTTAAAAGTTTAAGGAATTTACCAAATTGTTCGTCTGATTGGTCTTTCCTTGTCGCATTGAGGTATGGCACACGAGGTTTATATTCTGTACTTACCGGCTTTGGGTCATTGTGGCCTACATCATCTTTACTTTGCTTACCACCATTTCTGGCCTTGGTTCTACAACTAACCCTTCCTCATCTTGAATGGAAATCACGTTGAGTTGCTCCCTTGGGTTAGATTAGTGTTGCTTGGCAGGCTACCTTGTGGTCGTTCAGAAATCAACTTGGCAAGCTGTCCAATCTGAGTTTCGAGCCCCTGGATTGATGCTTGTTGATTTTTTGAGTGCCGTCTCGATATTCTGAAAATGAATTTCTGACACTGAGATGAATTTGGTTAGCATCTCCTCAAGGTTCAGCTTTTTCTGCTGATGGTACGGTGGTTGCTGAAAGCCTGGAGGGGGTGGTGGTCTCTAATTTCCTTGGCCTCCCCATGAAAAATTTGGGTGGTTCCTCCAACTTGCATTGTAAGTATTACTATAAAGATTGTTTTGAGATCGAGGACTGTCACCCATGTAATTTAACTGCTCGTTCTCCATGTTGTGGCCATAAGGTGGGTATTCTTAACTACTCGATCCACATCCATTTGCTTCACATTACATTACTGGGTGTACCTGTGAAGAACCAAGTAAACCATCAATTTTTCTATTTAATAATTCTACCTGATTAGAGAGCATGGTGACCAAATCGATGATAAAAATGACGGCTACTTTCGTTGGCTTTGTCCTCATGACTTGCCACTGATAGTTATCCAGTGACATCTCTTCTATAAATTCATAAGCAACTTCAGGTGTCTTATTATTGATAGTTCCGCCAGCGGCTACGTCGATCATCTATCGAGTTGAAGGGCTCAGGTCATTGTGAAACGTTTGGACCTGTAGCCATAGTGGTAACCCATGGTGAGGGTATCTTCACAAAAGGTCCTTGTATCTCTCCCATGCATCGTAGAGTGTTTCTAAATCCATCTGCACAAAAGAGGAGATATCATTACGTAATTTGGCTATTTTAGTTAGCGGAAAATATTTTAATAAAAAAATTTCTGTCATCTGTTCCCAAGTAGTGATTGATCCTTGTGGTATCGAGTTCAACCACTGTTTATCCTTATTCCTCAACAAAAAGGGAAACAACCGAAGGCGAATGGCATCATCAGAAACGCCATTAATTTTAAAAGTGTTGCAAAGCTCTAAGAAATTTGCTAAGTGAGCATTGGGATCCTCGTCCTGCAAACCATCAAACTGAACAAACTGTTGGATCATTTGAATGGTGTTAGGTTTCAGTTCAAAATTATTTGCAACAACAGCAGGCCTAACTATGCTCGATTCAGTTCCTATTAAATTAGGTTTAGCATAATCATACATAGTGCGTGAAGCAGGATTCTGAATTACTGGATCAGCAGCAATCACAGGAGGTAGCGGATTTTCTTGGTTTTCAGCCATCTCCCCCGTTATGTTTGAAGTGTCGTCCTCTTGCTCGTTCTCTGTGTATCTTAGGCTTTGCCTTTTATCTCTTTGGTTTTTGCGAACTGTGTGACAACCCGAATTAGGGCCTAATCGGAATAGTGGTTTCGTGACCACAAATCCGAGATAGAAATAATTGTTTTATAATTATTTTGGGGTTTATGATATGATTGCATGATTGTGTGAAAATTTCGTGATGAAATTCTATGCCTAAAGTGCTTAAATTGAAAGTAGGGACTAAATCGAATAAGTTGCAAAATTTGCATCCCAGAAGTTTTTAGTATGAAATTGTTTTGGAATATTAATTAGGAGGTCTTAAATAGCAATTTGACCAATTTTAAGTTCATGGACAAAATTAGGACATGGAAGGAATTTTTGAAAGTTTAGTAAGGAGGGGCATTTTGGTCATTTGGATATTAAATGAAATAAAATGGGAAAAATAACACAAAATTGGTCATCATCCTCCTTAGTTGCTGCCGAATTCTCCCTCTCTCCATAGCTAGGGTTTCTTCAATTTTCAAGCTCCATAGTAAGTGATTCCAAGCCCCGTTTTTAATGTTCTTTACGTTTTTGGAATCTCAAGCTCGATTAAGCTTATGCTAGTAATAATTTAACCTAGGGTTCATATTTGGAAAAATACCCATAGGTGAAATTTGTGTATTTTGATGTTTTATGATAGAATATGAGGTTTTAAATTATGTTAAATAACTTGTGCTACTCGGTTTTAAGTGAAAACGAGTAAAAGCAAGATAATCGGTAAAATACCTATTGTTCATAACTATATGATAGAGTGAGAATTTGATGTGGTTGTAGAAGAGAAAATGTTCAGCATATCATAAAACATAAGAATAAGGGCTGAAATTAATTCCGAGCCTAGGGGCAAAAATGTAATTTTGTAAAGTTAGGGGCAAAATGTAATTTTTCCATGATGTGATTTTTGGATTGAAATAAATAGTATGAGTATTAAATGAGCTAAATGTGTTATTATAGATCAAGAAAGACGCGAATTGATCTTGAGCAGGGGAAGGAAAAGTTTTGGACTAAATTGCAAAATTTCCACATTTTGCACCAAGGTAAGTTTGTATGTAAATATTACAATAATTTCATGTACATTCTTATATTTCAGCCTATTATATGTATATACTAGCTGATGTTGAAGTATAAATCGACTATTGAAAGAATGGAAATAAATAATAGAGAGAGATCCGGTTGAACATTCTAAAAATCGAATAAAATAGATGGAGCGTAGCTAGGTCACATGTATGATGCCGAGTGCATATCATGTGTACAAGAAAGCTACGAGACACCCTGTAGTAGCTAGGTCACATGTGTGATACGAGATGTATCCCATGTTGACAAGAGAGCTACGTGAAAGATAAATGTAGCTAGGTCGCATGCGTGATTCCAACTGAAGGACACCATGTAGACAAGAGAGCTACGTGAAAGATAAATGTAGCTGGGTCACATGCGTGATTCCAAGTGACGGACACCATGTAGACAAGAGAGCTACGAGACAAATCGGCTGGGTCGCATGAGTGGTACTAAGTGTTCACCATGTGTACAAGAGAGCCGAACTAAACGAAGTATGATGGTGGGGTGTCTTTGAAACCATTAAATATCGAGGATTGATCCGAATTGTTCAATGGGATGGTTTTGTGGTGACATTGTGGTTTGGACCTACACTTATGGTGAATGAAATGTGGTGAAAATGATTTGTGGTATATACAAATATAAGATAAAATGAGGTTAGCATAAAAAAATTTGTGAAAGAGTGAAATTAGCATTAAAACTGTTTTTAGATGGTAGCAGTGACGTGATTTTGAAAAATCACCAAAAATAGGATGAATATAATTAGAGGTTGAATGAGATGTGAAATTAAAGTTTAATGAGTCTACTTTCATATAAAAGAAACAGAGCAAGCAAAGGAATTCTATATTTTGAGATATTTACAATTGTATGTGACTTGCTCAGGATGAATACGTGATCCCCTGTCCCAACTTTGAAAAATCATTAAAAATTGTACAAAGAAAATTAAGAAATATAGTTTACATGCCTAAATTCCTTATTGAGACTATTTTAAATGAAACAAACTTCAGGGTTTTTGAATTGTGTACTGAGAGAAATTCAATTTGTAGTGAACAGAGGTCAGATCAGTCGAGCTGTGTAACAGGGAAACTTTAACTAATAAACTGTACTAATCGGCTGAACCAAAAATTATAGAAAAAATTTAGCAAAAAGCTTTATGAGTCTAGATTCAGGGAAATTTTACGGATTTGAATTTCGAGTTTGGTAACTCGAGTTATGATTTATTTAGTGAATATGACGCAGCGAGACAAATTAATCAAAGTGGAATGAATAGTGAAGTTAAAGTAGATGTACTTGAATTGTTGTGTAAACATGTTAGATTTTTTTAATTAGTATTTACATACTTACTTACTAAGCTATAAGCTTACTTTGTTTCTCTCTTCTGTCTTATAGTGTTCTCCGGCTTGCTCGGGAGTTAAGGATCGTGAAGATCTATCCGCACTATCCTACTTTAGGGTATTTGAATTAAACGTTTTGAATTATGGCATGTATAGTAGGCTTAGTTATTTTGTTACGTGTCATATTTGTCTAAGTTTAAAATATTAGTTACAGTACTCGACCAGCTAATTTGTACAAACCATTAAAGTTGGCTAATATTATTCAAGACATATTTATATTTTGATTATGTTTAATGGTAGGTATTATGTTCTGGTAATACCTTGTATCTGTTCCTACGACGTAATTGGTAAGGGGTGTTACATTTAGTGGTATCAGAGCTATGGTTTAGTCGGTTCTCGGACTAATAAAGTGTGTGTAAAAGTCTAGCTATACATGCCATAAAAATATTGTGATAGTGTGGTGACTCCTGATTATTCTAAACTGTGTTTTGTTTTAATATAGTAATGGATCCTGAAGGAACTGCTACGATGATGTCTTTGCTAGTAATGCGCCAGACTCCCGCACAAGGGACCGCGCCTGTGGAAAGTAGACTGAGACATTGAGACAAGGAGATGAGGCTCGGGATGCCTTTCTCCAAATGATGAACAATTGGTATACTGAATTTATTCGAGCAAATCCAAATGCTCAACCTCCTCCACCCCCTCCTATACCTCAGGCGATTCCTGTAGTTGCTCAAGGTATAGATTTGGTAAGAATGAACAAGCCTCCGGTTGACAAGATTCAAAACAAGGGCTGAAGAGTTTAGAGCAAAGATCGATGATGATCCCGAGAAAGCGGAATTCTGGCTTGAAAATTCTACCCGTGTATTTGATGAGCTCTCATGTACACCCGAGGAATGCTTAAAGTGTCAGATCACTTTTGAGAGATTCGACTTACCACCGGTGGAAGACTTTGGTTGCAGTGGTGCCAAAAGAAAAAAGTTACTTGGGATTTCTTCCAGAAGAATTTAGAAAGAAATACATAAGTCGTGATTCATTGATCAAAAACGGAAGGAGTTCCTTGAATTGAAACAGGGAAAATGTCTCAGAGCGTAGTATGAACGCGAATTTGTAAGACTCAACAAGTATGCCCGTGAATGTGTGTCCACCGAGGCCATTATGTGTAGAAGATTTGAAGATGGGCTGAATGAGGACATTAAAGTGCTTGTAGGAATTTTGGAGTTGAAAGAATTTGTAGTATTGGTTGATCGAGCTCTTAAAGTGAAGAATTGAACAAAGAAAGAAGAAAAGTCGCTATTGAGGCCCGAGATGTCAAAAAAGACAGATAAGCAAGCCATTTCAATCTCAACCAAAGAGGTTCAAAGAGACAAACCCTCGAATGATAGTTTCAATTGGGGATTTACAGAGATCGTGGTAGAGCATATTCGGGTCTAAAGCTCAAGCTACTTGGTGGCAAGTGTGGGTAATGTGTGACCTAGAAAGCCCGAGTGTCGACAATGTGGCGAGCAACATTATGGTGAGTGTTGGGGGACCGAGCGAGCTTGTTTCAAAGTGGTTCTCGAGCATTTTATTAGAGATTGTCCGGAGAAAGTTAAAGAAGAAAGATTTGAGTGCTAGATGTAATACCACCGCTAGTAGAGGTAGACCACCGAGAAATCTTGGAGGTGGGACTAGTAGTAAAAGCTGTGATGAAAGATTTAACGGCAAGATCGAAGCTAGAGCACTGCTAGAGCTTATGCTATACGTGCCGAGAAGATGCATCATCTCCGATGTTATTCTTGGTACATTTTCTCTCTATGATACTATTGTTATTGCATTGATTGATCCGGGTCCACTCATTCCTATATTTGCATGAATTTAGTATCCAATAAAAAGTTGCTGTTGAATTTATTGAGTTTACGATTAAAGTGTCGAACCCTTAGGCCAATATGTGCTAGTTGACAAGGTTTGCAAGAATTGCCCATTAATGATTCAAGGTCATTGCTTTCCGCCAACTTGATGTTGTTACCATTTGGTGAGTTTGACGTTATCTTGGGAATGGACCGTTAACATTGTATGATGCTAAGGTAGATTGTAAACAAAAGACACTAGAATTGAAATGTGAAAATGGAGAAATTTCGTGGGTTGAAACAGATGAATCAAATAAATTGCCTATGGTGATTTCGCACATGTCTGCACGAAATACATGAGAAAAGGGTGTGAAGCTTATCCGCTTATGTAATGAATATTGAGTTGCCCCAACTGAAATTTGAATCGATCTTAGATAGTCCGTGAGTTTCGGATGTATTTCGGAGGAATTGCCCAGGTTGCCTCCGAATAGAGATAGATTTTGCTATTGATTTGTTGCCGCACCGCACCGATCTCGATTGCTCCATATAGAATGGCTCCGATGAATTAAAAGAATTGAAGGCCCGATTGCAGGAGTTAACAGACAAAGGGATTTGTGAGACCGAGTTTCTCTCCCGGGTGCTCTGTATTATTCAGAAGAAGAAGGATGGTTCAATGAGACTTTGCATTGATTACCGTCGACTTAATAAGGTGACTATAAAGAACAAGTACCCATTGCCGAGGATTGATGATTTATTCGATCGGTTAAAGGGGCCACAGTGTTTTCAAAGATTGATTTGAGGTCCGGTTACTACCAAATGAGAGTTAAGGAGTCGATGATGTGCGAAAGCGCCTTTAGGACAAGGTGTGGACATTATGAGTTTCTTGTGATGCCTTTCGCTTAACAAATGCTCCACTATATTTATGGACTTAATGAATCGGATCTTCCTACCATATTTGGATAAGTTTGTAGTAGTGTTTATAGATGACATTTTAATTTATTCTCGAGATGAGTCCGAACATGCCAACACTTGAGAACTATATTGCAAATCTTGAGAGAAAAGAAACTGTTTGCCAAGTTTAGTAAAAGTGAGTTCGCTTCGTGAAGTCGGATTTTTGGGGCATATAGTCTCGGTGATGGTATTCGGTGGATCCAAGTAAGATTTCTGCGATCGTCGATTGAAACCGCCAAAAATGTATCCGAGGTTAGAAGCTTTTTAGGCTTAGCGGGTACTATAGACGTTTTGTTGAAGGATTTTCGATGATTGCCTCTCCTATGACTAAGTTGCTGCAAAAGAATGTTAAATTTGAATGGACCGATAAATGTCAACAAAGTTTTGAAAAATTGAAAGCACGATTGATGAAGCACCAATTTTAGTACAGCCCGAGTCGGAAAGGAGTTCGTAATTTATAGTGATGCATCATTGATGTGCCTTGGATGTGTGTTGATGCAAGAGGGTAAAGTGGTAGCTTATGCTTGAGACAGTTAAAACCGCATGAGAAGAACTATCCTACACATGATCTGAACGGCATTGTTGTTTTTGCCTTAAAGATTTGGCGACATTATTTGTACGGTGAAAAATGTCGAATTTTTACCGATCACAAAAGTTTGAAGTACTTGATGAGTCAAAAGGATCTGAATCTGCGGCAATGAAGATGGCTTGAATTATTAAAGGATTATGATCTAGTGATTGATTATCATCCGGAAAAGCAAATGTAGTTCTTGACGCCTTGAGCGTAAAATTTCTTTTTACTTTGAGAGCCATGAACACGGGTTAGCATTGTCGATGATGGGTCAATCTTAGCGAAATGAGAGCTAAACCGTTATTTCTCCAATTAATTTGTGATGCTCAAAAGAATGATAGTGAGTTCCGGATCAAGAGAACTCAATGCGAATCGAAGTTACGACTCAAATTTTCGAGTTGGACCGGATGATTGTTTGATGTTTCGAGACAGGATATGTGTGCCGAAAAACGATAAATTGATTCGAAAATATTACATGAGGCGCACAATGGTCATTTATCGTTCATCCCGGTAGCACAAAAATGTATAATGATTTAAAGAAGTCAGATTGGTGGCGGTATGAAAAGGACATTTCGAATTTGTAACCAAGTGTTTGATCTGTCAACAAGTAAAAGCTAAACATCAAGTGCCTTCAGATTACTTCAACCAAGAATGGTGCTCGAGTGGAAATGGGACAAGATTACCATGGATTTTGTAACCGGTTTGCCTTTAACTCCTAAAAGAAGGATGCTTGTTTGGGTAGTGGTTGATAGATTAACAAAGTCACCCACTTTATACCAAGACGCACTGATTACTCACTTGATAAATTAGCCGAATTATATGTTGCTGAAATTGTGAAGTTGCACGGAGTACCTATGTCTATAATATCAGATAGAGATCCAAGATTTACCTCGAGATTTTGGAAAAAGTTACAAGAAGCTTTGGGTACAAAATTGAACTTTAGTACTTGCATTTCATCCACAAACAGATGGTCAAACGAAAGAGTAATCCGTACTCAAGATATGCTTAGATGTTTGTGTTTTAGAATTTGGAGGTAGTTGGGAGAAATATCTATCTTTGATTGAGTTTGCCTACAATAACAGCTTATCAATCAAGTATACAAATGGCACCGTACGAAGCCTTGTATAGTCGTAAGTGTCGGACTCCTTTATATTGGACCGAGCTTAGTGAGAAACAGATTCATGGAGTTGATCTAGTTAAAGAAACCGAAGAGAAAATAAAAGTAATTCGGGATTGCTTGAAAGCTGCTTCAGATCGACAAAAGTCATATGCAGATTTAAAAAGAAAAGAGATTGAATTTCAGGTGGGTGATAAAGTGTTCTTGAAGGTGTCACCATGGAAAAAGATTCTGAGATTTAGTCGAAAAGGCAAGTTGAGTCCGCGTTTTATTGGGCCGTACGAGATTACTGAGAGAATTGGACTAGTGGCATATCGGTTGGCCTTACCGGCAGAGTTAGAAAGAATTCATAACGTGTTTCATGTATCAATGTTGCGACGTTATCGTTCTGATCCTTCACATGTGATTTCTCCAACAGAAATTGAGATTCGATCGGATATGACCTATGAGGAGGAACCAATAAAGATTTTGGCTCGAGAGGTTAAACAGTTAATAAATAAAAGTATACCTTTAGTGAAAGTATTGTGGCACGTACATGGGATAGAAGAGGCTACGTGGGAACTCAAGAAGCTATGAGGAAACAAGACCCAAATCTCTTTACGGTAAGATTTTCGGGACGAAAATCTCAAAAGGGGGAGAATTGTGACAACCCGAATTAGGGCCTAATCGAATAATGGTTTCGTGACCACAAATCCGAGATAGAAATAATTGTTTTATAATTATTTTGGGGTTTATGATATGATTGCATGATTGTGTGAAAATTTCGTGATGAAATTCTATGCCTAAAGTGCTTAAATTGAAAGTAGGGACTAAATCGAATAAGTTGCAAAATTTGCATCCCGAAGTTTTAGTATGAAATTGTTTTGGAATATTAATTAGGAGGTCTTAAATAGCAATTTGACCAATTTTAAGTTCATGGACAAAATTAGGACATGGAAGGAATTTTTGAAAGTTTAGTAAGGAGGGCATTTTGGTCATTTGGATATTAAATGAAATAAAATGGGAAAAATAACACAAAATTGGTCATCATCCTCCTTAGTTGCTGCCGAATTCTCCCTCTCTCCATAGCTAGGGTTTCTTCAATTTTCAAGCTCCATAGTAAGTGATTCCAAGCCCGCTTTTAATGTTCTTTACGCTTTTGGAATCTCAAGCTCGATTAAGCTTATGCTAGTAATAATTTAACCTAGGGTTCATATTTGGAAAAATACCCATAGGTGAAATTTGTGTATTTTGATGTTTTATGATAGAATATGAGGTTTTAAATTATGTTAAATAACTTGTGCTACTCGGTTTTAAGTGAAAACGAGTAAAAGCAAGATAATCGGTAAAAATACCTATTGTTCATAACTATATGATAGAGTGAGAATTTGATGTGGTTGTAGAAGAGAAAATGTTCAGCATATCATAAAACATAAGAATAAGGGCTGAAATTAATTCCAGAGCCTAGGGGCAA